>NC_089580.1:152785728-153076884 GCF_019320115.1 Miscanthus floridulus | reverse complement strand
CTCTTCTAGTTGCTTCTTCAGCTCAACTAATTCATCGGGAGGCATCCGATAGGGTCTCCTTGAAATCGGAGCTATTTCGGGGATTAACTCAATTCCAAACTCAATATCCCTATCTGGCGGAAGACCAGGTAGCTCATCCAGGAATACATCCGGAAACTCACACACTACCGGAATCTGATGAATAGGAATAACTTTAGTAGCACATGTAACACTTATAAGGTCTGTTCTCTGAGGCAATAGTACTTGGAAAGTACCCTCACCCAGGGGATCCTTAAGGGTAAGTACCCGACTTCCGGTATCTATGACTGCTCCCCAATCCTTCATCCAATTCATCCCTATAATGACATCCAACACTAGTCTAGGCATAACTATCAAGTTCACTCGAAACTTCCTGCTACCTAATTCAAGGGTTGCCCCTCGAACCATCTGGTTGGTCAAAACATCAGCCCCTGCTGAACTTATACGGTAACCATAACCTAATTCTGTGCATAGTTGTTCATGTTTCTGTGCAAATGCTTGACTCAAAAGAATGCGATGATCCAGAATCAAATAGAACAATTGCAGGGTTTTCGTTGATAGGAAACTTACCAGCGGTTACGGGCTCTCCCTCAGGAATTTCATCCACAGTCGTACTATGCACCCTAGCATTATAAGTCTGCTGCTTCTTCTTGGGCAGATAAGGACAGAACCTTGAGAAGTGGCCGGGTTGGTCACAATTATAGCAGGGTCCCCTCACTGTCCTAGCAGATCCCACAGCTCCCTTGGAACTGCCTTGTACCCTAGTTGCGGCTGCCTTGTTGGGCTGTACTACCATCTTGTAAGGCTTCTGGGGTCTATGGAAATTCTGACTTCTCTGCTGAGGTGGTCTGAACCTCGTGCCAGGTGCCGATGGGCGATATGGAGGATGACCTCCCGCAGGTGCTCTTGCTTGGGACGGACCACCTTCTAGGGCTCTCTTGTGAGTCTTGGCTGCGGTGCTGGCGTTGTTGTTCTTTTCCTGCTTCAGACAATCGTTGATGAAGTCATTGAATCTGACGCGGTTGTTGGTACCCACATGCTTCATCATCTTTGGATTGAGTCCCCTCTTGAAACTGGCGATTCTCTTAGCATCGGTGTCAACCATATCAGGAGCATAACGACACAAGTTGTTGAAGGCATGCAAATATTGCGTCACGGTCTTGGTGCCCTGATTCAATGCCAAGAACTCTCCCAACTTCATCTCAATCAGCCCAGGTGGAATATAAACTCCACGGAAGGCCTTAGCGAACTCTCTCCACGAAATCTGAGCATTTGGAGGGAAGGTGGTGCGATGGTGCTTCCACCACATTCCTGCTGGTCCTTGCAACTGATGTGCAGCATACTCTGTTTTCAATACCTCAGTCATCCTCAACACATGGAATTTATCTTCCATAGTGCTGATCCATTCCTTAGCATCAAGTGGCTCTGTTGCTTCCTTGAATATTGGTGGCCTGGTGTCCATAAAATCTTTGAAGCTGCTATATTGATTCACCCCAATGCCACTACCCTGATTGTTACCGCGCTGAATGTTGTTGGCGATGGTACGTAGAAAATCCTCCATGTTCTTCTAGGATTGTTCCGTGTTGCGCTGACTCCCGAGCAACTGTGCGAGGAACATCTCTGGGGTAAACGGGGGAGGAGGTGGCAAATGCGGTTCATGGGGAGGCTCATTGTTGTTGCCGTGGTTTCCACCACCACCACCGGTCCCCACACCGTTAGCACTGGTCTCAGCGGCCTCATACATGGTACGGCGAGTATTTGTCATCTACATATTTCAGCAACAAGTAATGATTGAGTGAAGCTGTAATAATTGCGAGTGAAGGAAAAATTATGCCGTACTAAATTTACTGGAGAGAATAAATTCATACAATAAAACAGAGGCACAGCAATCACATCCCAATTAAAACAACATCACTTAATCAAATTACTTCAACAGCAAACATCGCGTCCATACAACCAAATTGCCAGCATACATACACTGGACTTTTATGCGTTTAGATATCGCATTCTTAATCAAGTTCCAACCACATGCCAAGTCTCATAAGTTCGAAGCAAAATACATTGGGTTACATGCCAACAAAAGAAAGGTCATCACGACAGGACCTAGATACTAGCGCAAGGCAACTAGCCTACTCCTCGGGGCCATCGTCGGGATCGGAGACATCACCATCGCCCCTAGGTGAAACTATAGGCTCGTCCTTGTTGTCGTCGTCGATGTCCATGCCAGCGGTGTCTGGTGGAGCATATGGGCCAACCCCATTGTAGAGCGCGTGAAACTCCTCATGCAGGTTGACGTTGTACTCCTCTAGCTCATCGACCCTCTGCAGCAAAAGGTCCCTCTCGTCCTAGGCTTCATTCCTTTCCTAAACTAACTGTCCAATCATGCGGTCTGCATTGTTGTTGGCTTGAGTCAACGTATGCACCTGCTGCATAGCTCTATCACCTCTCTCAACCGTCTGGTTCCGCTGTAAGTTCATATCAGCCAACTGCTCCTGCAAACTAGCTATAGCACGTGCCTGTCTCTTCTTCTGCTTTCTCCCCTTGAGCTTATCCTAACCACGTAAGCCAGTCAAAGTCCAGTAGGTACTCTCAAGACCCTCATACGCTCTGATGGTGGCGAACATAGCACTCATAGCATGATTGTTGCTAGCCTATCCCTCAGCTAGACCTCGGACCAAGGCACTTCCCTGAGGCTGAACCCAAATAGCATCACGAGGATCATCCCTAGGAAAAGTGCCAGCTAGAGCTGCTGCAAGCTCACTGGGAAATCTACTCATGATATCCCTGATGACACGGAAAGCTGCTCCCTCTGCACCCTCAGCAGGAGTGCGACCCTCAAACTCCAAGTGCCAACCATCCCAATCTGGAGCATCACCAAGAGCAGGAACCGTGATCTCTACCACTGCAAGTCCATCCTCTGCTAACTGGCTCTCATTCCAAGAGTACACCGGTTCTTGACCCTCTGGGTACCCCACATCATGGAGCACTCTCCAAAGCAAGGTCGGCATGCAAACTCGCTCAAGAAGGTGTCCGTGGTGCGGTGCTCCCTCAGGGCCAACGGATGTCGAGGTGCTCTTCCTCCGGTGGACTTACGGGCGGTCTGCTTTGTGCGGGCCATCTGTAGCAAAAGTTCTTTTATTACTCCGTGGAAACATATTTTAGGTGATACAACTTTTATCAAAATGAGATAATCAATTTATAAGGGGAGGAATGCATGACATGAATGAAATGCACAAGTAATATGATATATGTACGTGTCGTACGTTCTCACAAACTTATGAAATAAATAATTTCTAGCGACGTATTCGGTGGCATACAAATGATCTCTCAAATATGTAGCTAATACGTTCTACACGATAGCGTTGTTATGTACCTGCAGAAGATTCATTTCAGCCCAATTCCCAATGAATGCATAAAAGCAGTAAATTTTATCTACACGCTCTACACGAATCCCTAGATACGTGTACAACGGTAGTAACTACCCGAACCATCGTCCTATTGACGGCATCGCCTCAACAGACAGAAGACCCACACATGAGATACCTTTGTAAAACATGCGTAGAACATGTAATTACTCCAGCATCATATAAGCATTCACCCTAGATCGGCGGTGTATCCGATCATGCTCTCACAACTCACACTTACCGGGGCGTAGAGGCAAATGATCCATACACTACCACTCAAACAAGTGGCACTCATACAATAGCACGCCGTATGAGCGATGAAAGAGAAATATGATGCAAGAACCCCAAGTCAGTACTTAATTAAGCCACCTAGAGTCCTTAACTGGGCATAAAGGATATGACCACTGGCACACTTTTTAGTTTGGAAATCACGTTTTTCAAATGCCTTTTTGTTTTAAATACACTTGTGAACAGTAACACGCTGAACCATGCTCTAATGCCAGCTATAACAGAACTAACCAATTATACGAAATTAAGTAAGAAAATCATCCGCCAAAGCAGATGATTTAGCAAACTTAAGCCCGTATAACCCGGTAGTCCGTGAAATCACGAAGGATTTCAAACCAACTTACATACCAGCCAAGATCGTAATAAGTTTAGCGGTCACCATCACATATTACATAAAAGTTCGCATCACAGATACATCAGAGTTTAAACATAGTTATTACAAAACGAGTTCAAATAGAAGTAGCAGAAGCCATTTGTTCAAAACCACACACACTCACACGGAGTTCAAATACAGTGCCAGCTAATGATCATCTCCAACAAAAGCATCAGACGAGACGTAAGGAATGACCATGCCCATGGTCCTAAGCATCACCCATCGTAGGATAAAGGCAGTTGATACAGTAGCCGTAATACATCTGCCCATCTGCAACAAGTGGGAATAAAACCCTGAGTACGAGAAGGTACTCAGCTAGACTTACCCGACATAACCAAAAATAAGTGACACCAAGGATTATGAAGGGCTTTATAGTAGGGTAGCTGACTTATTTGCAAAAAGAAGCATTTTTAGCATTTCAAGAACCTTTCTAAAAGCATTATTGTCAAGTTAATTATTATTAACCTGTCGACTAGATTTGCACCTACACTAGAGCAAACATGTGATTAAGCCAATAATGATAACCCATGATCATTTGCAACTTCTATCTTGTCATATTCATTATAACTGTCCAAGTGTTCCATTAACATAACTATGATGAAGTAACTCAAGTCAAGTGCTCACTATCCAGGAGCGATGGCGATTCGAATCGATTCCTAACCAGCTGGTGATTTATTCCTTACACAAACCTCACTCACCCGCTAAAGTGAGGTATCGGTCACCGAGTCAACTATCCAGGAATCTCGAGTTTGCCAGGAACCACATGTACCCGGGGGCCGACCGACTGCACTTTGGTCTTATCATCTCGCCCCTGTGTCCTAGCAGACCTGCTCCGGCACAGTGTGCTGCGGGCAATCTACTCGACCCGAATAATCTCCCAGCTTCGCGGTCAAAAGGTACTTTATTCGGCCAGCTAAATGTAAGGCATGCGTTCAACATGACTCGAGGCCCAACAACGGTTGGTCCTTAATCGACACAGATGGAAATCACTACAGTCCAAAACTCTATAAGTCTCCGTCCGGTCTCAACTTCATTTAACACTTAGTTATACCATGACTTCATAGTCATCCAAGCAGATCTAGGTAACCACCTATAGCTCGCAGGTGACAGGAAATCACCTGACTTCTATCGGTCTAAGCCAGCTAAGCATTGACTCGACAGCGGATACTAGGGTAACAAGGATATAGTATAACAAAGGTAGACAAGGTATAATGCAGCAACGGTTGCAAACAACTCCTGAACATAATGCATCAATTAAAGTAAAGCAGTTAATTAACAATTGCAAACTAGGGAGAAAATGCTCCGGGGCTTGCCTCTCTCGAAGGAGCTCGGGCGGTGATCGGGGCACTCCGGAAGTTCCTCAACGTCCTCCTCGTCGACTTCGGGCACTTCCTACGGCTGCACCTCGAGCTGCTCCTCAGGCTCCTCGGGTATGACGACTGGGTTCTCGGTTTGCGATCCTGTATGATGCAATGTGCGTAAGTGCTTATGTAATCGGTGCATCGGATGAGATGAAACAATGGCTATGCTTGATTGCAAGGTAGTCAACATCATCCAAGAACATATACTACACGCACATGTCATCTACTGCATTCTCTTCTACTACTAATATGCTAAGTCAACACATCTTATTAAATGCTTCAAAGATACACCAAAGCTTCACTAATTTCTTAATCACACATAAAGCAACACTTGATTAAACCCTAATTAATAATAGGTTTGAATAGCAACATCTATTTTTATTGCTTAGAAAAATCTTAGAAAATTACCATAGTACAGTACTACCCTAGGTAGTCTACCATCAGATTTTCATGGTATTTGAATGAGTGGATTAGCCTACACAAAAATAACAAGCTATGGCATGATTATGAACATGAAAATACTTTGTACTGTGAAAAGTGTCAAACAATAGAGGGAATATTTTTCCTATGTTCTACACAGCAAATAATCACTGTACAAAAATTATCACATGCATGTTTTATACAAATTTTGCTCTCTAGCAAAAATAAAAAAAATCAGCCATTAAAGGCACTTGAACTACAACTCATAATTTTTCTACAGTACATGCATGACACATATTTTTCCTAGGAAGTACATTACATAAGAAGATTAACAAACTTGGAATCATATTTTTCTGAAGCCTATAGGTTTTTCTACACATTTTTCAAGTTATTAGCAATATCAAAGGTTAAATAAAGCTCTACAGAAAAGTATCTCAAAAATGACATGCAATATTTTTATCATGTAGATCTGGTGACAAGGAACCTAGCAAAATTTGTTTCAATAGATTTGGAGCAAATTTGAGTATACAAACATTTTCCAAATCATTTCTCTTTCCAAATAATAAAAGAAAACTGAAAATGAAATTTTCCTATTACTACTGGGCCGGCCCGTGGAAACCAACTGGCCCATGGCCACATTCGGCCTGCGCAGACCGAGCGAAGGGGAGGGCGGCGGCCTGGCTCGGGGCTTCGGCCCAAGCCAGCCTGGCCCAGCTCGGCCGAGGCGAAGGAGCCACGCCGGCGTCGAGACGCCATGGCGGCGCGGGCTCTGCCAGCGGGCCGGCGGCCGTTGTCGGCCAGGTCAGGGCAAGCGGGTGAGCACGCAGGGTTTGCAAGGAGGTGACGAATCCGAGCAGGCAACTAAAAAGGGTGGAGGAGGGAAAGAGGACGCGTTCCACGGCAGCCGAGCACGGCGGCGCCATGACTGACGGCGGTGAAATGCTCTACCTTGGCTCAAAAGGCATCACAGCCGTGAGCACCAGGTGCCGGGGAGCGAGGCGGAGCTAGGTGCGCTTGATTTCGGGCAGTGGTGGAGCACTGGCGGCGAATTCCTCCGGCGGGGGCTTCGGTGGCGCTCGGTGGCGAGAGAGCAGAGCTCGTGCGAGCGAAGCAGAGAGGTAGCGCGGGAGAGTGAAGAGTGGAGCGCCGCGGGCTCAGCAGATGAAGGCGGGCGCATGGAAGCGGAGGCAGGCCGTGGCTGCCACACGGCGGGCGTCGCCGGCGCATGGTCACCATGCAGCGGTCGTGCCCTGGCGCGGTCGGGACGCGACGCGTGGGAACGGTGCGGCGCAGCGCTGGGGCAGGCCGGACATGGCGCTGGGCTGGGCCGAACGTAGAGCGCGCGAGCGGCGAGTGCTGCGGCAGGCCGGGCCGGCTTCGGCCGTGGGCCAAGAAGGGAGGCGACGGCCCGTGAAAGGAGAAAAGCATTTTTCAATTTTTGATTTTCAAGGAAATTTCAAATAGCAGTTTTCAAATACCCTTTTGAGCAAGAAAATGACTTCTTTTGAAAATGGCCCAAAAATAAAAGTTGCTTAGAATTTAATCCTCTACAACTTTGCTTTTATGACCAAAGTCCAATTCTTGATAGATTTTGAATTATAAAATTAAAGTCAATTTTAACTCAAAACCCTAATTTTGGAGAATTATTTTTAAAGCAGAATTTGGCAATAATTTCAATACAAACTTTGCTCCAAAAATTGCGCTAAATAATTCTAGATGATTTACAATCATAGCCAAACATGTTTTACTAACCTAGCAAGCATAATTTGGGCAAACAAGTGTATGCAGCATTCATGTTCCGCGAGCATGTTTCATATGTTTCGAAGCAGGATTACAGTTATTATTTACATGATTAGGCATGTATGATTAGGATGCTTGATGATGCATAATATGCATGATTTGCAGTGCCTAAATGCTGGCCATAACACCGGGGTGTTACAGAAGAGGTCAAGAAAATGCTTTCTCACGTCAAGCCAAAAACCGTGACCCTGATCTCGTGACCTGGGAGCTCACCCTAGATGCAAAGGGAATGTATAGAAAGGGTCATTCTTTTCACCCAACTCTAGGCAGTACAAGAGCGGTCGAGCCACTTGAGACACACTGAACCACGACACCATTGCCAAGGCAGCATTGTCGAGGGCCCTAGAGGCGCCTGCTATAGGTGCAGGAGGAAAAGAGACGAGAAATTGCCTCCTACTCCTCCTCGTAGCACCCCAGCCTTACAGGCAGGGGAGCACAGGGAAGAAAGAATGGGGCAGGAACAAGCCCTCAGGCCACCACCATCATGGTTCGAAAAGCATAAAGGGGACACCATGGGACGACAATGCCTCCCCTAAACTTAAGGCGGCATTGCAAAGCTGTCCACAAGTACAGGGAGAAACTAGAAGTTGTCCTTGGTGCTCGTGCTCCGACAACCCGAGACCTATAGGTCCGAGTAAGCGCTTGAGTCATGAGACCCTATGGTAAGCCTAAGCGCTGCCCTAGTCCTTCCCTGCTCGCAAATTCCCTTCTAGCACTAGTTTTTGGAAGGGTGACGCTGGCTCCGGATGCCATAGGAGACCCCGAAAGGAATACCAAACTAGAGCCATGCACCCCCCCCCGAGCTTTTCTCTCCCATTTACTCTCTCTCAGCAGGAAGGTGGGAGAAGACTTGTAAACGTAGCGATGTATGATTCAAATGGTGGGGGACCAGTACTTATAGGCCCAAGAGAGAGCCGCAAGAGCCATAGCCAATGCTAGATGCTCACACAAGGTCAGGAAAATCAAAACCTCCCCGAAGGTAGGGCCGATGTAGCGTCGATGAGACCACATAGCCCTGCCTAGGTCATGGACCCCGATGAGCTACACGCTGACATGGCAAGGTTCAATGATCATGAATCACTATGATAGGACAGGACAGGGTGCAACGTCCAACTACCGTCCTGAATGCACCAAGCCCACAAGGGGTCAAGCGGCGAAGCTCGGAAGAACCACGACTACAAACTCATGTTCCAGCACACACATGCGTCAGCACTTTCACAATCACTTCATGATCGCAAAAACACTCGGGGGCTACTATCAGGGTTATAACCCTGGGGTGTCTCAAGGCATCGATTAGTTGGTAGGCCACACAGCGCGCAACTCATTGGGTTAACAATGGCCCGAACAACCAAGGCCTAGCTAGGATGAGCACGCCGAACCAATGCCTAGGCCCGGGTCGGCCATGACCCCTTCTTCTGCCTTAGTCACACAGAAGACGCGTGACCTCTCCCCCTATCACGACCCCTAGGGCAGGACGGGTCGGCCATGACCTCTTCTCTAGCTTAGTATGTCTGCTCTGACAAGAGCAGGCATGCCGCACTGACCTCACATGGACCGAGGGGACAACAGTCACCTCGGTCTGGTCAGACGCCATCCCTATGCCACGCGTGCACCAATGAGACAGCACCACACAATGGTGGCAACAGGTACAAAACCCACCATCCGAATATGGCCCGATAGGACATGTGTATGATCCCACCCACTACGGGATAGGATCCATGACAAGGGTCTCGACCTAGAGACCTTCCCGACATGAGGAGAGCCCTGACCCCAACGATAGGGGTCATGGCCCTTAGCCCCATGAAGCAATCAGGTGAACAACGACCTAGGGCGGCTACCTACTACAAGTACGATGCCCTAGGAAACCTAGAGGCTATGACAAAGACCATGATGGATGTTACGTTGCATAGGATAGCTGATGAACCATCACCGTGGCTACAGTACTACCACGGCCAACATAGTAGCACCATGTCAAACCCTACCGCAATGTGGCCACAAGACCATGACGATAGCCACGCTTGGGCAAGCATCAGAAGATGGCGTAGCTTACAAGCCAGGTTAGCTAGGACCTCCCTCATGCTCTCAACCCTTCGGTCGGGGGAACCTCCTCTTTATAATGAGCCCTAGCCTTGAACTCTATATAAGGGCAGCCAGGGCTCCCATCTCTGGACATCTTATCATTCTTCATCCTCTACCATTCCATCCATAGCAGTAGGGCTCCTAGAGCTTCTCTTCGGGCTACTCCTCATCTAGCATAGGTTCTACCAACTCTTTCACCATTCTTGCACCCCCCATTATAAGAACTTTATAGAATTTAAGCGAGGAACACGTACTCAATCTTCTCTGAGACTAGATGTAGGGCTCTGGAGTGAACCAGTATAAATCCTCGTGTCTATTGGATGCTACCATCATCTTCCTAGAGCAGCATGACAATCATATAAATTTACTAGTCTGGTTTACGAAACACCGACACCATTCATCTCACATAGATCGGAATGGACTAGTTCTAATGGCACCAAGTTCCTCGCCTCCACAGCCTTGTGAGGCTTATGAGGTTGCTTAGATTGCACACACACATGGCACTTAGAACCTTTGACCAAATTATTTTTTGGGATTAAATTTAGATTTGCATGCCGTGATCGACAACCAAAATTAACATGACAAAGACGTGAATGCCAAATATTTGACTCATCAGGGATAATAGCATTGTTCACAATTGTCGGGCCCCTAACTTAGGGTCCTCTGTGCATCATGTATCAGTCCCTGGATCAGTAGCTGATATGCACAACTCGAACAAGATTGATATAAAAACCATACTTTTACTGCTATTGGGGAAAACACATTACATGGTTCAGGTTATATAGCTTAGACCACTAGCCTTATAGCAGACATAAGAGTTTTAAGATAGCAGTCCTATATCAATGTGGCTCCATTCCTATAGGCAACTTGGAGTGCGGACGTAACCCTAGACTTATTCCTTAAGCATACTCCTATATCATAATCATCATAGTCCTAGTGTAGCTCTCTCGTACGGCTCCGTCTTCGAGTATACTCTAGATATCCTATCCTTGCGTAGCTCCAGAAGTTCCATACTGGTATGTCCTCTTGTAGCTTAACTCCTAAAAATATAGAATGGAGGGGATTGAGTACATAAAGTACTCAGCAAGCCCTAAACTTTGGGTGGAGGTGAGGTGGAAGGGAAGGCGATATGTGGAGGTGGTTATAGTGGTTGAGGTGAAAGTGGTAGGTTGGAGTAATCATAATTATGGGTTGGACCCTGACAGAGTATTATCATTCTCACTAGTTCCTATTGTTCATTATAATTACCAAATTAGTAAAATACATCTTACCAGATCATTACAGTTGTAGAAGTCTAATCATAGTATCCCATCCTAACATCTGCCCATTCCAAGGATGTGGCTATTCGAATAGATTCAATAAAACTCTACAGAGGTGTATAAATTTCCCCACATGATAGACACAGTTCCTAACCATGCACGGTGATAAGAACAAGCCTAATGAGATCCCGTAACCAAATGGATGCCTCCTCAGATTTCCATATAACTCTACCATGGCTTCTTAGGGGTTGGAAACACAAAAACTAAGAAGATACCAAATCCACCCAACGTGATGATAGCAAATCATCACAAAAGAAAACATGGTTCGAACATGGCCAAGAAAATCAAGGGCTCGAACGTGGCCAAAAACCAAAAGCTTAACATGGAAGATCACATCGTAATGGAAACGGGGATCCCGATCTTCCGTTAGGTAGAGGTAACTATCGTTGTGGCAGAGAATGACACACCGATCCGGCTTCAGATCGAAAGATCGAACCCTACAATCTTAGCACCACAGCTCCTCTGGTTATCAACCAAGTCATGGACCAGGTTGACCTCGCTAAGAAGGCTAATCCCTACCTGTGCAACGAAGAACACAAGCAAGAACAAGAAAGAACACAACCAAATTGCAGATGAATGATTAATCTCACGAAGTTGGGGTCTCACAAACCGATGAACGGCGAAACTGTTCTTGATAGAATAATCTAAGCAAAACCCAAACCCTAATGGAGGGGTGCGGGCTATTTATGAAGACTCTAGGGTCGTGCAAGACCCCTGGACACGCCCCTAATGGGCCCAAACTCGAAACATGGTGCAACGGACCAAAAGATGGTGTCGTAGCACCCTGGCAGATTCTGGATGCTAACTTGTGACCATGATTCCCATTGATTATGAATAGATTTTGATGTGAAACCACTTGGATTGGCTTCCTTATCAAATTAGCTTTCCATCCATATGTGGATCATTGAAAACAGAGTCCGGATGCATCCTGGGTGACCAGTTTAAGGTAGACTGGTCCTGAAGGCCGAGGCAGACTCAAAATCATGTTGGACCGGGCCTCTGGTTCCTGTTGGACGTCCTTGCTGGTCATCTTCGCCTCCACTACATCCTCTAAGTCCTTCGTGACCCTCTCCAATGTTCCTAAGCAAGATAACATCATTAGGTAGTAGTGTATTCTCAAAAGTATAAAAAGAATCGCTTAAGAACGAGCTCACATCTAAATTGAGTTGACGCATTCGAGCCCGGGTCATTGGACCTTGCAGGACGGTTGGAGGATCAGCGGGTACATCCAAAGGAGTGATGTCCTCATCATCCTCCCCCTCTTGAAATGGAGTCGTCCTCGACTCAAGCTCATCTTCTTCTCCCAAATAAGGTTTCAAATCTACAATGTTAAAGGTCGGACTAACTCCGAACTCGGGTGGCAACTCAAGTTTGTAGGTATTATCATTTATTTTCTCAATTATCGTATAAGGACCAGCTGCTCTAGGCATTAATTTAGACTTACGCAGCTTAGGAAATCTATCTTTTCTCAAATGTAACCAAACCAAATCACCCGGTTCAAGTTTAATCTCTTTTCTACCTTTACTACCAGCAATTTATACTTTTCATTCATTCTTTCAATATTTGCTTTAGTTGTTTCATGTAGCTTACGAATAAAATCAGCACGCTCTCTAGCATCACTATGTATTCTCTCAGTGGTAGGTAAAGGCAAAAGATCAATAGGAGCATGGGGGTTAAAACCATACACTATCTGAAAAAGACTTACCTTGGTGGTGGAATGTTCCGCCCTGTTATATGCAAACTCCACATGCGGCAAACACTCTTCCCACATCTTCAAATTGCGCTTCAAAATTGCTCTCAACATGGTGGACAATATTCGATTCACAACCTTAGTTTACCCATCAGTTTGGGGATGACATGTTGTAGAAAACAGCAGCTTGATCCCCAATTTATTCCACAACGTGCGCCAAAAATGACTCAAGAATTTTGCGTCGTGATCTGAAACAATAGTAGAAGGCATACCATGCAAGCGAATGATTTCTTGAAAGAAAAGGTCAGCAATATGAACACCATCGTTGCTCTTATGACAAGGAATAAAATGTGCCATCTTAGAAAAACGATCAACCACCACAAAAATACTATCCCTCCCCCTCTTAGTCCTTGGCAAACCCAACACAAAATCCATAGATATATCAGCCTAAGGAATAGAAGGAATAGGAAGAGGCATATACAAACCATATGGGTTCAACCGTGACTTAGCTTTTTGACATGTGGCACACCGAGCCACGTACTGCTCTACATCTCGCCTCATCCTTGGCCAAAAGAAGTGTGTGGACAAGCACCTCCTCCGTCTTCTTGGCACCAAAATGTCCCATCAATCCGCCTCCATGTGCCTCCAGCAACAACAAAAGATGAACAGAACCAACTAGAATGCATAGGCGGTTAGCTCTAAACAAAAACCCATCATTGATCATAAACTTATTCCATGCACGTCCCTCTCTACAATTAAGCAACACGTCCTTAAAATCAGGATCAAGCACATATTGTTCTTTTATTGATTGAAGACCAAAAATCCGACAATCAAGTTGGGACAGCAATGTATATCTTCTAGACAAAGCATCAGCAATCACATTGTCCTTTCCCTTTCTTGTGTTTGATAATATAAGGAAAAGATTCAATAAATTCAACCCATTTAGCATGCCTACGATTCAGATTATTTTGAGAACGAAGATACTTAAGCGATTCATGATCAGAATGAATAACAAATTCTTTAGGCCACAAATAATGACACCATGTCTCTAAAGAACGAACAAGTGCATACAATTCCTTATCATACGTGGAATAATTAAGAACAGGGCCATGCAATTTTTCACTAAAGTAAGCAATGGGTTTACCATCTTGCATCAAAACACCTCCAATGCCAACTCCACTAGCATCACATTCTAGCTCAAAAGTCTTACCAAAGTTTGGAAGTTGTAGCAATGGTGCATGTGTAAGCTTGTCCTTCAAAGTGTCAAAGGACTTCTCATGTGCAATGGGGCAGCAATGGTGCTAAAATCTTTGACGAAGCGGCGGTAGAATCCTACAAGACCAAGAAAACTCCTCACCTGTGTGACGGTTTGGGGAACCAGCCAGCTCTTTATGGCTTCAATTTTCATCTCGTCCACCTCAATTCCCTATGGAGTTACAACATAGCCAAGAAAAAAAACTCGATCCATGCAAAAGATGCACTTCTTAAGGTTACCAAATAAACGTGCATCTCGTAAAGCATTAAAAACAGCATGTAAGTGATCCATATGTTCATCAAAAGACTTGCTGTAAATCAATATATCATCAAAGTAAACTATCACAAAATGACCAATAAAAGCTCTTAAAACCACATTCATTAAGCGCATGAAAGTGCTAGGTGCATTTGTCAAACCAAAAGACATAACTAACCACTCATACAACCCGAATTTGGTTTTAAACATAGTTTTCCATTCATCTCAAAGTTTCATTCTAATCTGGTGGTTGCCACTTCGCAAGTCATTCTTAGTGAAAATTATAGAACCACATAACTCATCAAGCATGTCGTCTAGCCTAGGAATAGGATGACGATACCAAATAGTAATATTATTGATGGCTCTACAATCAACACACATACGCCAAGTTCCATCTTTCTTAGGAACCAAAAGTACAGGAACGACACAAGGACTAAGGCTTTCACGTACATACCCGTGGTCCAAAAGGTCTTGGACTTGCCATTGAATTTCCTTAGTCTCCTCAGGATTGGTTCGATAGGTAGCACGGTTGGGCAAGGTTGCTCCTGGAATCAAATCAATTTGATACTCTATTCCTCTCATAGGTGGCAGCCCCGGGGGTATCTCAGCTAGAAAAATATCCTCATAGTCCTACAAAAGGTTAGTGACAGCAGGAGGCACCGAGCTAACAATATCATCAAGTGAAAACATGGCTCGTTTGTATACCAAAGCATAGCAAATATCATCATCAGAAATTTCAGCAAAGTCACATTTTGTTGTAAGCATAACACCACCCTTCAATTTAATTCCCTCAGGCTTAGAAATAGATGTAGACTTATTCTTTTTAGGTGGGAAAATAGAATTAGCAACTTGCTGATTTTCAGATTGAACATCATTCAAACTAGCAGTGCGTTCTCTATCAGCTTGTACAATTTGAGCAGGTGTCAAAGGTACCAAAGTAATTTTCTTTCCTTTATGCACAAAAGTGTATTTATTACTTCTACCATGGTGTGTAGCATCATTATCATGTTCCCAAGGATGACCCAATAAAAGTGAACAAGCTTGCATAGGTACCACATCACAATCAACAAATCAGCATAAGAACCAATAGAAAATGAAACTCTGCAAGTTTGTGTTACCTTTGCTTTACCAGAATCATTTAGCCACTGAATATGGTATGGACGTGGGTGTGGGCGTGTGGTCAAGCCAAGCTTCTTGACCAAATTAGAACTCACCAAATTGGTGCAGCTACCTCCATCAAGAGGTTAGACAATTATGAGGCACCTTCCTCCGCTCGATGATCCTCGCTGCACCAAGCTGTCTAGGTGGCGGCAACCACCAAGAAAAACAAGCGAATCCCGCAGCGAAACACAACCACCAAGTGCCTCTGGATGCCACATAGGGAGGGTTCGACGTGGTCCAGTAAGGTCTAGATAGGGTTAAAACCCTTAGGCCCTGGTCTGACGCCCACCGTCGGACTCAGTCCATGGTCCGGTGTCGACACGTGTCGCGTCCGCACCCACTCACATGCATGGCACTAAATGAATAGTGTGCATGATCGGTCTGACACCCTCATGAGCCCTAGTCCGACACCAGTAAAATCTACACCAAGAGGTTCTAGAGCCATCGGAATGAGTCCGAGGCCTGGCCGTCAGACCTAGGGTGGTACGATGCTCCCCTAGGAGCTCTCTCAAGCCACCACATCAACACCCCAACAGGGTTAGCCATCAGACCTAGGCTAGAGGCTGGTCTGATGCTTCTGTGAAGCAGGGTCCAACACCCCTGTTTCACCTCTTCTTCAAGTGTGAACACTCCACCCTTGCTCAAATATGCCAACCACCAAGTGTATCACCTTGTGCACATGTGTTAGCATATTTTCACAAATATTTTCAAGGGTGTTAGCACTCACTAGAATATAAATGCATATGCAATGAGTTAGAATATCTAGTGGCACTTTGATAACCACATTTTGATATGAGTTTCACCCCTCTTAATAGTACGACTATCTATCCTAAATATGATCACACCCACTAGGTGTCTTGATCACCAAAACAAAATGGCCCTATGGATATCACCTTTGTCTTCAGCCCATTTTGTTTTTCTCTTTCTTCTTTTCCAAGCCTGAGCTCTTGATCATCACCATGGCTATCGCCACCACCATCATGATCTTCATTGTTTGCTCCGCCACTTGTAATGTGCTATCCTATCTCATGATCACTTAGAGTATAAGGGTTAGTACCTAGGGTTTCATCAATTCACCATAACCAAGCTAGAGCTTTCAATCTCCCCCTTTTTGGTAATTGATGACAACCCTTTCACAAATATATGAATTCAAATTCAATTGAATCCATGTTGCTTGCCGAAGCATATTTACCATGTGTAAAAGGATATGGACAAGTTTGATGAACCCGAATTGGTAGCATTAGCTCCCCCTACATATGTGCTAAGAGTTTGGATTGAAGCTTGCACATATACATGGATTAGAAATGTGGGAGAGTGATGTCTACCAAATGATGCTAAGGTATAAGAGATGGACCTTTTCTAACACCCTAAAATTTGCATGTTTTGAAAATAGGTACAAACTAATTTATTTCTGAATTTTGTGCTCATAAAATATAGTAAAATAAAATTTTTCATTAAATTAAAATTCATCATAAGGTTTAGCAACATGTTTGTGCATGCATGCCCTTGCATTTAATTTATTTGGTTGAGTGATTTTGATTGAAAACTTCAAATGGTTTAAATTGCTTTTGCAAATGAAATTAAAAATGGCTTTGAAGTAAAAGAAAAGAAAGAAAAGAAAATTTGAAAATAAAGGAATCTTTAAAGTTGTAAAATTTATTTTGAGAACTTACCAAAATTTCTTATTTTTAATTAAGTTGAAAAGTGTATTTGAAATTCTATTCAAATTTGGTTAGCTTCATATTTGAATTGGATTTGAACTAAGAAAAGAAATAGAAAAGGAAAAGAATAAAATCCCCTCTCTCCCCCTCTCTGTCTTCAGCCCATACGTCGTGGCAGCCTAGCAGCCGACCGCTCCTGCTCCTGCTTCCGGCGGCCCATCCTCCCCCCTTGGTTTTGGCCCACGCCAGCGCGCCGGCCCATTCTCGCTCCCCTCCTCTCCTTCGGCCCAGTGCAGTAGCAAGCCGCACCTATGCGTCGTTTCCTCGCGCCTGCACTCACTCTCTTATAGCCTGACCCCGCCATGCTTCACTAACACCCTAGGCCCCCATGTCAGCCAGTTTTCTTCTTCCTCGTACCGTCGCCGAACCGGACTCCTTCGCCGCCACGCCGAGTGTCCACGTCCATCCCGTCGTCGCCTTGCCTTGCGACTCAAGTAGCTCGGCCTCATAAATACCGAATCTGGATCTCCTATGCCGCCTCACCTAAGTCACAGTGCCGCCGCCGAGCTGGGAGTCCGCCACTACTCCAACTTTGCCCTGGTTCCTTTCGATTTGGCGTGACCTCCATGTCAAGCTTCTTACAAAGCTTCGTGACCCCTCTGCATCCATCTGTGCCGTCACTCTAGTCTTGGCTTCATGTTGCCACCGTGTTCGGATCTCGCCGAGTAGAGCATGTCCGCCTGCCGCCACGGAAGATGTCGTCCGCTGCTGCTGCCGACATCCATGAGTTGCTGTCGAGCTTCGGGTATAGGTGAAGAAGCTACCAACGTATTTCCCACCTTCTCTCTTTCTCTCTGTGTTGTTCTCATCACCGCCGTGGTACACAGGCAAGCCGTCGTCCTCCTCTTCGAGCCCCATGACGCCGCCAAGCCTTCTCCGTCCGTGATGAACACCTAGGTGAGCACGCAGTCCTTCGCTTTGTCTCTCGGTGCTCTTAGTTTGGTTAACCATGGGCTCTACGCTGTTTTTACCGAGCTCTAGTCGTCACCGATCATGGCGCCACTAGAAGTGAGCCAGTGCATGCGTTGCCGTGGTTAAGTTGCTAGCTAGCTTGATGACATCATCTCCAACATCATACTTTATTTGTGGCCATTTTCCTTTACAAAACAAACCCTGAAATACAATAGAAATACACATCGTCCTGAGCCGTCCGCGTTGAGATCAATGGTCCAGATTAGAAGATACCCTTTCGCTGGTATTTTTATTAAAGAGCCCCTCTATTTTTCAGCAAATTAACCCCGTGGTCCAAAGTGTAATCACAGATTACGTTTTATTCTTTGTAAAGCGTAGTTTCGTTGGTTTAGATCTAAAATACGTTTTCACTTATTTACAAATTTGCCACTGATTTTGTTTTAGCCATAACTTCTCCGTTTTAACTCCTGATTTGACCCGTTCAACTTGCGTTAGGTTCGTAATTTCATAATCTACATATTCATACTACTGTTAAGTATGTTTTAACTTTTAAAATTCGAGGTTAGATTCAATCTATTATTTTATTAAAGAGAATCTTGTTTAAATCATATCTTCTATGTTTTAACTCCGTTTTAGCCCGTTCAAGTTGCGTTAGATTCATAGCGACGAGATCTACGCGTTAGTAACAAGTGTTTTATCATGTCCACTAATATAGGAATTTCATGGTTTGAATCAGTATCTTAAATAACAATTATGCAACTGGATTTTATAAATAAAATATGATTTGTTTCACTTTAGTTTTATAATTCAAATCTAAACTTGACTTAAATTATAATATCTATAAAATAGCTTATATATGTTTTTATATAATTAAAACACCTGAAGCTAATAGTTTTATATTTTCTCCTATGAGCAAATCGTTCGATAGATGTATCTTTTTCATCGTGGCTCCGATTAGAGTGCTTTTCGCGTCTGTGTGTTCGTAGCGAGACGTAGATTTGTTTTACAAACTTTTCATCTTGATATTATGTTTGGTGTACTGTTCTGATTTAGTTCTATTGTTTGCGTCGTGTATGATTATATGGATGCTTGTGTGGTGCTTTATGATTTCATCCAGTCAGTGAGATATACGTGGTGATCAAGAGAGAAAGAAGAACGTGGAAGATTAAAGCTTACCGAAGGATTGGTGTTTAAGGCAAGTATAGCATGGGATCTTCCTTGTTGTTCCTATTCACCTTTAATTATTTAATTCATACTTGCATGTGACTACCTTAACTGCCACTAAGGATTTCCTAGTGCTTTGTTACCTTGTGCCTTGTTACCTATGGGGTATTGCATTGGGTAGTATGATGCTAGTGATCAATTAAAGACCATGATCTTGTAACTTGACTAATGGTATATGCAATAGACATTAAAAGATGCTTTTTAGCAACATGGAACAAGGGGTCTAGAGCATTGGGTTGTTTTTATGGTGCTCTAGAATTCCTCTCCCTAAGGACTTATCTGTAAGTTATCATCCAAAACTTACAGTACAGCTATGAGGGCTACATGGCTCTAGGCTTTAGCTTAGTATGAGGATCTTTTCTAGCTTGTTAGTAGTTATCCTTTATTGGCATAAGAATGGCTTACTGAATCGGGTATATGACAACCTCTACTCTTATGTGTATAGCCGTGATGGAATTATGCCATTCGATAGGGGGGGTTCCTATATCTGTTTGTCGAGTGAATCTAATGGCCCTAACTTGTTAGACTGAACCTTTGAAAGGCTTCATAATGAACCCTGCCGAACTTCCTTGGTAGTGGGTCAAGAGGCTGATCACCTCAGGCGAAAGGGTAAATCACGACTCACAGTGAAAGTGTACAACCTCTACAGAGTGTAAAACTGGTATATCAGCTATGCTCATGGTCACGAGCGGCCTTGGAACATTTACGGAATAGATGATCACTAATGGTTAATGATGATGAACACTAATGATATGGATGATGAAAATGCTCACTAATTATTACTGTTTATGCTATTCATTATTCATGTTTACCTAATCACGTGCTTACGGGCTTGTGATAAACTTGTTGCTACTCAATTGCTACAAGACGACTCATTAAAAGCTAATCGCAGTTAAACCAGTGTCAGCCTTTTGAGCCTCATGAACCCCATGTTATATTTATTGAGTACGACATGTACTTACGCTTGCTTTACTTTTCAAATATTTGGATGAAAATCCTGGGTGGGTACCAGATTGCTAGAGTTTGGAGGAATTAGGCTTATGATCAACCAGTCAGTTGTCCCTGTGGATTTGGAGTCTTCGCCTTGAAGATCGGAGTTGTCTTTCCTGCTGTCTATACTCTGAGGTTATAATCTTTATACTAATACATTATATATTTAAGCATTGTCTATTGATATTATCTTTATTTGTAGCTATATGTGAGATTTGACTTCCTAGGGCTCACATATGGTGTGTATCTGGTTTTGTTCTTAAAACCGGGTGCTACACCGTTGAAGCGTGAAACCAATCGGAGTGCACCAATAATACCATCCTTAGCACCATTGCTAGTTAGATACCACTTGGAACTTCTTGCAAAACACAAACACTAGATACCTCATGAGATCACATTATATGCAAGGCTCTAGTATTACTTGAAAACCAAAACCAAGTCATATCTAACTATCCTATGCATGCTCGTTTCTGATTTCATCATTCAAACCAACAACTAGCATACACCACACAATCATGGAATTTGTAATTTAAAACTTGTGCCATGCAAGCAAACATATGAGATGCACATTCAAATGCATCAATCAAGTTTATGAGCTTGCTCCCCCTACTTGTGTGCTCAAATTTTAATTGATCCCTTTCCTTTGTCATATCTCTCTTCCTATGTCAAGGTTCTCCCCTTTGTCATCTTTTCCTTATCTTTGTGCATTACTTCTCCCCCTTTGTCATCAATGACCACAAAGGCTCAATTTTAGATAGGTTAAGATTATCAATGTCAATCAATAGGGTGAGGATCATTTTCCCAAATTTGGTCTAATCTAGAACACTTGCCAAAGATATTTAACTTGGTTTGGATCCAAGGGCAAGCTTCTTTACACCTCCAAATAAGGGTTATTTTGTACCATGTTGAGTTAAACACTTATAGCTCATATTCTAGATCAAATACTAGGTTCACAAGCCCACAAACATGTCATATGCTACCACTAGATCAAGTAAAAGCATAGAAGCAATAGTGGTACCATACAAGCATCAAATTCATTTGATTTTCATGAATGAGCCTATAAAACATGAGGAATGACTAGATGCACTAAACATGTCCTTAGCAACATATGTATGCATGCTAATCAACTTTTACCTTGGATTGCTCAAAGGAGAGGCATGTCATATTAGTGGGGGTGCATCAACACATATTTGAGAAATCCAATATGTTCAACTCATTCTTTAGCTTGCAAAACCTTTTCTCATCAAGTGGCTTGGTGAATATGTTGGCAAGTTGACCTTCAGGTGCCCATACTCTCAATTGAAATGTCCCCTTTTTGTTGATGATCTCTAATGAAATGGTGGCGGACATCAATGTGCATTGTTCTTGCATGTTGAACCGGGTTGTTGGTGAGCTTGATAGCACTTTCATTAGTCACATAGCAATGGCACTTCTTTGAACTTAATTCTAAAATCATTCAAAGTGGCCTTCATCCAAAGAATTTATACACAACAACTACCTGGCGGATAGTGCAACACTATTTTGCTTCTTTGATGACCAAGAAACAAGTGATCTTCCCAACAATTGACAAGTGCCCGAGGTGTTCTTCCTTTCAACTTTGCATCCCGCATAGTCAGAGTCCTGAATATCCAACAAGTTCAAACTTTGCTCCATTGGGATACCACAAACCAATATTTTATGTATGCTTCAAGTACTTCAATATTCTCTTTGTTGCCTTCAAGTGACTTTATCTTGGTGAGGCTTGAAACCTTGCACACATGCACACACTAAACATAACATCCAGTCTTCATGCGGTCACATAGAGTAGGCTTCCAATCATAGACCGATACAATTTTTGATCCACCATGTTGCCACTTGTATCACTATCCAAATTACCATTTATTCCCATAGGTGTGCTAATGGCCTTGTGAAAGGTCCTAATATGTTTTAGTAATTTGTTTAGGGCATAACACCGAGAGTGTTACAATCTTGAAGCTTGTCAACTTGTCCTTGAGGATATATAGCTTGGCACTCTTCACCGTCGGTGTACCCTCATAGGTCTCCTCCTAATCTCTTCCACACTTCACTAGCCTTCTCACAATCCTTGATTTTCTCAAACACCTTGGAATCAATGGCATTGTAGATGGTGTTGAGAGCCTATTGTATTGCATTGCTTGTTGGCCTTGTCGGTGTTGGTGAGATTGTCTGGATCAAGAATCACATAGTCGCTCTCGGTCACATCCCACACTTGGTCATTGATTGAACCAAGATACATCTTCATCTTTCTCTTCCAATAGTCATAGCATGTACCATCAAAGAATGGTGGTTTTCCCCCCACATGGTTGAACACAATTTGAGCCATCTTTTGACATCGAGGTTGTTAAGCCTTCAATCAAATGGTGACCACGGCTCTAATACCACTTGAAAGGTCCTTAATATGGCTAGAGCGAGGGGGGTGAATAGCGTATTTAAAAATCTACAAGTTCACTAGAGCCATTTGATTAATATGACAAATAGCAAAATGCAATTTTGCTCTAGATCTACAAGGGTTGCAAGCCACCTATCCAATAATTCTACATTACTATGATCACTAGGCACACAATTGGCTAAGTCACTACTCACTAAGAGCTTGCTACAACTAGTTTGCGGGAAGTATAAAAGTGAGTAGGGTGATTATACCACCGCATAGAGGAGTGAACCAATCATAAGATGAATTCCAATTCAATCACCGAGAGAATACCAAAGGGCAAGAGACAACCAATTTTTCTCCCGAGGTTCACGTGCTTGCTGGCACACTAGTCCCCGTTGTGTTGACCAACACTTGGTGGTTCGGCGGCTAAGAGGTGTCGCACGAACCTCGTCCACACAATTGGACACCAGCAAGAACCTACCCATAAGTGAGGTAACTCAATAACACGAGCAATCCACTAGAGTTACCTTTTGGCTCTCCACCGGGGAAGGACACAAGACCCCTCACAAACACCAGGAGATGGCCACGAACAATCACCAACTCATGCCTATCCACCTCCGCTGCTCCAAGCCATCTAGGTGGCGACAACCACCAAGAGAAACAAGAAATCCAGCAGCCATAACGATCCCCAAGTGCCACTAGATGCAATCACTCAAGCAAATGCACTTGGAATCACTCCCAATCTCACTATGACGATGAATCAGTGATGGAGATGAGTGGGAAGTGTTTTCTTAGGCTCACAAGGATGTCAAGTATGTCAAAGTGCCAAGAGAGTTCCCTTGTAGCCGTCTAAACACTATTTATAGACGTCCCCAAATGAATAGAGCCGTTAGAGTCACAAAGGGGCGCCCTATGAACTAATCGGATGCTTCCAAGCCAATGTTTGGTTGACGATCTCACGCCACATGACACGTCCTTTGAATACCAAGCATCGATCTCCAATGGTCAACTAAAAAGGCGCCCCAGGGTTAAGTTATGACCGGACTCACAGATGGAACGACTAGACTTTGGATCACTTGGCGTCAGATCAGGTCTAGAGAGCATCTAGAGCTGGTTTTCTTTGATTAGATGCGTCAGGTCATAGGTGACCTAATGCGCCCCAGCATCCGGTCCTCTCACTGTTCATATGTGCGTGCTCTTGATGCTGATGTCACCATATGTCAGTGCTGACCGGACTCAACCCCTGCACGTCTGATCACACGAAACTGCCTCCTTTGTAGAATGTGACCGGACACACCGATCCACTCAGCGCCAGCATCCGGTCGTGCCTTGCCGCCCTCGACCGACTTCATGCCAACTTTTAAAATTGATCAGACTCAGCTCCTAGCGTTCCGGTCAGGACTGGGGCCAACATGTCTAGCTCCTCCTTTTTGTTTTCTAATTCTGTAACCACTTCGCCATTGCTTTCAACTTGCTAACCACAAAGTATAGAACTTGTGTGCACATGTGTAAGCATTTTTCAAGCATTTTACAAGGGTCAAGGTTAGCACACTAGGTTCCTAAATGCAATGAATGAGTCATGTCACCTAGTGGCACTCGATAAACCATTTAGCTAAAGATTTCCCCTCTTTATAGTATGGATATCGATCCTAAGTCACTCACACCCTCTATGGTGTCTTGAGTGCAAAACAAAAACCTATCATATACCTTTGCCTTGATCATCTTGGTTTTTGTTTCTCTTTATTCTTTTCCAAGTTGAGCTTGATCATCATCAACACATGTCCACCTTCATCACCATGGACCTCATCTTGCTCAATTACTTGGATTGTACCAACCTAGCTCATATCACAACTCATGACAAAGGTTAGTGCTAGGTTTTATCAATTATCCACAACCAAACTAGGGCTTTCAATCTCCCATTTTTGGTAATTGATGGACAACCTATTTACAAAGATATTCAATTAAATCTTTTTGGATTCATGTTGCTTGCCCAAGCATATTACCATGTGTAAAGGTTATGGACAAGTTTCATCAACCCTAAATTGGTAGTATTAGCTCCCCCTACATATGTGCTAAGAGTTTGGATTCGAAAGCTTGCACATATGCATGGAATAGAAGTTTGGGAGAGTAATAGCTACCAAATGATGCTAAGGTGTAAAGAATGGACCTTTGAAGTGTGATACCAATTGGAGTTGCCAATATACACCATCCTTAGCACCATTAGTAACTAGACATTCACAAAAACTAGAAAACCCCATGAGATCAATATTATATGAAAGGGTCTAGTTTCACTACAAGGTTTTTACCCTAATCCAACCACTTGTATTCGCAACACCACAAATTTAGTCACAATAGGAGGCTCTATTGCAACATGGACTATAATTGGTTGTGATACGTGACACTTATTGCATCTAAATTATTGGGTTCTGTTAGTCCTAACCTTTGTCGTGATAGGTAGGTGTTATGGCCACAATTAAACTGTGGTTGCAAGTGCGTCTAAATATTGCAACAAATTAAGCTATGTTGTGTTAATAATAAATTTCCATTGTGATAACACGTCATTGTTCCCACCATTCGAACAGTGGTTGCGAGTAGTTTTCAACATCACCACGAAATAACTGTGTTTCCTTAATATTGGCCCACACTGCAAAAAGTCACGCTATATTGCATCGAAAAAATGGTTCATTGCATGGCATAATGTTCTATTGCTACTCATTACATACGTTGCAATAGTGTAGTACATTTGGTTGCAAATTATTAGTCCTATTGCCACACAAATTTGTTGGTTGCCCAAACTACTCCGACACATGGCCAAAGGCTTAGAACGCATGGGCCAAAGTCAAAGGTTTCCTACCCCGAATGACCAAAAAAAAACTAGGCACATTGCTGGCATTGCTAAAAAATGCATCTCCGCAAATCCCTGCCGCCCGATAAACCCTACAGCAGCAGCAGCCACCGCCGTGACCACCCTTCAGACGTCCTTTGTTGCCAAGCTAGTGTTGGAAGATCATGTTCACGCCTCCACCTGCTGCTTGTTCTTGTGGCCCTTCATGCCCTCAATCAGTGTCGCCTTAAGGCCATGGATTTCTTCTCCACATCCAATAAGTTTGTTCGGTAGTGACATCTTGTTGTTTGTTGTAAATCACTCGGTAATCAGGGAGAGCTACAGCTGCCGAAGTAGGCTGTGGCCCCTCCTTCTAGGGGATTCCTCTCACCATGCTCGTGACTTTTGCGCTTGGCAGCCTCATGACTTTTGTGCTTGACATTTACAAATAGTTTAGGGTTTTGTGCTTGGATTCCCTTCTCTAGACTCCCCAGAGGCGACGGCGACGGTGTCGAGACCCATCAAATTTCATATGTCCATGAATTTTATTCGAGTTAATGTTCCTCATGTAAATGATCCTAGAGACTCAAGATGTAAATGATCATGCCTAGAACTAACAAAGTGCAAACTCTATTTAAAAAAAAAGAACTGCTAGCACTACAATGGCAGGAACAGGTGCATATATACACAACTATTTGTATAGCATAAATATCTTATTTCATTTGAGAACAAGCAGCAGTCATAGGTGCTACTAGTACAAGCAGCAGCTGTAGAACTAAGCATTTGGCTACAGCCATCAGAAGAATGTTTAAGAATTTCCTAGATCACAATTTTTTTGTCATGCTGCTGCCGAAGAAGCCACAACTATTTATGCAGAGAATTGGGGCCTTAGGAGTGTGGACTCCAGTGTCCTCACACTCTTGTTTCTAGCTCTCTTGTGCCACTGCTACCAATAGGCTACAGGGACACAAGTTCATAATTCATTAAAAGGCAAATAAGAACACAAAATCAGTAAGTGGGACAAAAAGACATAAATACATGATTCAGGTTCAGAAAGAAATACAACCCAATGTCCAACAGTTAGAAGTAATTAACACATACCACCAGGTTGCATATTAAGCCGTAGTACCAGTACAAGCAGCAGCAGCCAAGAAGCAGAACAAGCAGCAGCATATGCACAGCTACCAAGGAAGCCATTTAAATCCAAAATAATTTTTTGTTCGGCACACATAGCTATTTATCTAGCATATAAATTAAAGCCTATTACAAAACAAGGTGGTGCTTCTTAAATTCATATTTATACAAAGAATTCATCATCAAGACTGGTGCCTAAAGAGTTGACAGGTGCTACATATCCATCATCAACGTAGGTGTCATCAGTATCATCATCTTCATCAACTAAGTCTTCATCACATGGTTCATGCACTGGTAGCGCATTTTCAATGACGACTGCATCTCTAGTCACCCCTTCTAGGTCAGTCCTCCTCCAAGCTAACAAATCTTCATCCTGGCTTGAAATATTCATGGCTACCACTCCCACCTCCAGTGAGTCAATATCAAGTTGTCCCTCATTTTTAGTGTCTAGTGGTTCAGGCATGGAAAACAAATTTCTAGGCTTCATTCTTACAACAGTGCTCCACTCTAATTTCTTTGCACCTTTCACGTAAAAAACCTACTCAGCTTGAGTCCCCAGGATGTAAGGATCATTTAGATACCAAAAATGACTTGTATCGACATCTATAATCCCATATTGATCCCTATGGTACCCTCTGCTCTTGTTCTTACTAGGAGTAGGTACGTCGTATCAATCACACTAAAATAGTATGACTTCTTTTTCACCAGGGAAATCAAGTGTCAATATCTTTTTAATGACACCATACCACTCCATACTTGTAGAACTATCAGCACCCTTAACTGCAACCCCTAAATTTTGTGTATTCAAGGCACTCTCTACAGAAGTCGTTCGAAAAAAGAAACCGTTGATGACAGACTTGTTGAAAACACGAACCCGGGGATCTGGTCCTCGAGAAAGGGCATATAGTGTATCACTAATCCCCCCTTCTTCATAAAGTTCATTCATCTACAATCAATTTGAAAACAACAAAATAAATAAAGACAGTAGCTATTTTCTGTAAGCATCCAGTTGACAAAGTTACTCACCTTACGTTCAAACCAACCAACAGATTGCTCCCTGTGACGTCTCTCAACACCATGTGTAGTAATATTTTTGAGTTCCTCCTTATGCAAACTGCATACGATCAAAACAAAGGTACTCAATTAGAAAAACATTAATCATGAGGAACATTAAACACACACCGGTTGTAATTTCAACTTACTCAATCCATGGAGCAGCCTCGTCATAGTTTGTTATTATGTAGTGTCGCATCCGCTTCAACTCTAAACTAGGAATAGTCTCAACTTTGCAACCTTTCTTACTATAGTCAATGGTCTAAAATACGCTAAGCCCAGACAGTGATTCATTCACTGCACTGGTTTCATGATGCTCTAGGCGGTTCAACTTCATATCAATATCTTCTAGGAACCAAGAACAAAATGTCATGCACTCCTCAGCAATATATCCCTCTGCTATAGAACCTTCAGGTTGTGCTTTGTTCCTCACATATCCTTTCAACGTACGTAGATACCTCTCGACAAGATACATCCATCTATAACACACAGGTCCTCCAATTTTAGCCTCCTCAGCTAAATGAACTAGCAAATGCATCATAATATCAAAAAATGTTGGTGGGAATAACATCTCTAGCTAACATAAATTCTCTCCAATCGAAGAGGTTAGTTTTTCAAGGTCACTTTCCACCGGTTCCTTTGAACATAATGAACTGAAGAATTTACTTAGTTGAATCAATGGCATAACAACATCTTGAGGCAATATGTCGTGTACTACTAGTGGTAATAGTTTCTGTAATATAACATGATAGACATGAGTCTTCAGTCTAGAAACCTTACATCCCTTGACGTCCATGCATCTCTTTATATTTGCTACAAAACCATCAGGCATCCTCACACCTTGTAGGAATTTGCATAACATTTCCTTCTCATCCTTGCCTAAGCTGTACAACACTGGTGGAAAAGTATACTTGCCATTCTCCACCATAGGATGTTGATCCTTCCTGATCCTAAGATTTTGTAAGTCAAGCCGAGCCTTCTCATCATCCTTACATTTACCATCAATGCCAAGCAATGTCCCCAATATGCTCTCACCAATGTTCTTCTCGATGTGCATGACATCCAAATTATGCCTAATAAGCAATTTTTCCCAGTACGGTAGTTGGAAGAATACACTCTTCTTTCTCCAATTGTGCCACCTAGTTTCTTCTTCACGCTGCTTCCTCTTCCTTGTGCCTTGCCCAAATTTTATTTGCTCAAAACTATCATACTACTGCAGAACCTCTTCACCAGTAAGCGGCACTGGAGCCTCCCTTGTTTCTACCTTGTTGTTGAAGCTACTTTTATTCCTGCGCCATCTATGGTTCTGTGGCAAAAAGCGACGATGACCTAGGTAGCAATACTTGCACGCAAATTTCAACCATAAGTACTCTATAAACTTATGACAGTAAGGACATGGAAACTTGCCTTTAGTATTCCAACCAAATAGCATGGCATATGTAGGGAAATCATTTATGGTCCATAGTAGTACTGCACGTAAAGTAATTTTTCCTAACTTTTGCATCCCATGTGAGAGCACCCTTTTCCCAAAGATCCTTTAGCTCATCGATCAGTGGCTGCAAATAGACATCGATGTTCATTCTAGGAGATTTGGGCCCTAGTATCAGCATTGACATCATCCAATACAATTGTTTTAAACACAACCGAGGAGGCAAGTTATAAGGGATTATGATGACAAGCCAAGTAGTGTATGTAACATTCAACATCCCAAATGGGTTGAAACCATCAGAGGCAAGTCCAAGCCTTATATTGCGAGGGTCAGATGCAAATTCCTCCTCTAGGGCATCCAAATGCCTCCATGCCAACGAGTCTGTAGGGTGACACATTTTCCCATCACGCACCAGTCCTTCCTTATGCCAACGCATAAGTGTTGATGTCGACTCCCTCATAAACAATCTTTGCAGCCGAGGAGTAAGTGGGAAATAGCGCAAGATCTTACGTGGAAAATGCTTTTGTCCACCACAAGTGCTAGAGGACTCAGCATCTTCAGAAGAATCAGTCCCTTTCCACCTAGACTGACCACAGGTTGGACATGTATCCAAATCAGCATAATCCCCATGAAATAACACACAGTCGTTCACACATGCATGAATCTTTTGGTAGTCGAGTCCAAGATCTCGAATAACCTTACGCACTTTATCCAAGGTGTCTAGGATTTTAGGGTGGAACAACGCGAATAGATCAAGGATCGACTGTATTCTACTGTTACTAAAACCATGCATGCACTTCATCTGATAGATCCTGATAATGAAAGAAACCTTTGTAGCCTCCTTGTAGCCTGGATATAGTTCCTTTTGTGCCTCGGTTAATAACTTAAAAAAATCTTTGCACTCTCATTTGGCTCTTCATCTCCACTTCCTGTGAGTTCACCATGTATAGCTCCTCTAATTAGTGCAGAAATCAGTTCTTTGCTAGCAGGTGCATCACCAGTTTTGCCATCATCATATTCTCCTTCAACAGGGTTATCCTCCTAAGGACATGCAACTAAATCTTCAGCATTACCTTCTTTGATGAAATTTTCATCGAACCCTCTAACTACCAAATGACATCGAACATCTTTTTGATTTTTGTAGGACATGCAACGATGACGAGCACATGGACATGGAGCAGTTTCTTCTTTAGATGTGCCTCCAAAGGTATTCTGAATGAAGTCCTTAAATCCTTTTTGCCATTCAGCAGTATACTTCACCATGCGTGTAACAGAACTGGCCAATTTATAAGAGCACAAGTACGAAAGCAATCACTAGAGTAATCGAACCGTCATACTTGAACCCATATAAACCCGGTAGTCAACTGAAACCACGAAGGATTTCAAACCAACTTGCATACAACCAAGATCATAGTAATTCAACATAACAAGCCACATGTTACATCCATTTCACAAGTAGTTCACGAGTACCTCATACATCAGAGTTCACATAGTTATTACAAAACGAGTTCACAAATAGCGGAAGCAAAGTGTTTGAGACCCTCACACATACTTATTTCAAATACAAGCCAGTTCCATAGTCATATCTAGCAAAAGCAACATGATAAGATAACATAGATGATCATGCCCATGATCTAGTCTTCATCTCCCGCAGGGTGGAGACAATACTTGCAATTGCCGTTATAGAGCATGTCATCTGCAACAAGGGGGAATAAACCCTGAGTACAAGAATATACTCAGCTAGACTTACCCGTCGTAAACCAAAAATAAATGACACCAAGGAGTATGCAAGGCTTTATTGGTGGATCTTGCTTGACAACCATTTTGCATAAACGCTTTAATGATATAATAGCATAATTTAAATTATGAATAAGCAGCAAGTTATCGATATTAACCTGTCAACTAGATTAGCACCTGTACTAGAGCAAGCAATTGATTAACTCCAAACATTAGTAACCATATCCGGTATAATGTTGTATCATTGTCACAGAACCGTCCAATTTATAAGAGCACAAGTACAATAGCAATCACCGAAGTGATCAAACTGTCATACTTGAGCCCATATAAACCTGGTAGTCCAACGAAATCACGAAGGATCTCAAACAACCAACACACAAACCAAGATCGTAGAGATTCAACACAACCAGTCACATGTTACATCACAGTTCACAAATATGTCTCATACATCAGAGTTCGAATAATTATTACAAACCAAGTTTGAAAGTAGCGGAAGCAAAGTAGTTTAACATCAACATCACACGTAGTTTAATACAAAGCCAGTGTCATAGTCATCTCCAACCAAAAGCACAAAGGTGAGATGAGATACAGAATGACCATTGCCCATGGTCCTAGTCCTCATCCACAGCAGGAGCAAGACAGTTCTTGCAGTAGCCATGAAACATAACGTTATCTGCAACAAAGGGAATAAAACCCTGAGTACGAGAAGGTACTCAGCTAGACTTACCCGTCCAACTAATATACTAGGACACCAAGGAGTATGCAAGGCTTTATAAGTAGAGCTGGTAGACATTATTTGCAGAAAAAGCATAAGTTATCCAACATCTCTTTAATTGGAAATCACCAGTTATAAATCCTGTCTCATACTAGATTAGCAACTATCCTATGCCAAACATGTTGATACCATTAATTCATCACAATAATAACCATATCCAGTTGAGTTCTTGCATAATCTCATAACCATCATTTTCATCCTTTCCATAACTTACTACGATGAAAGGAACTCAAGTCAAGTTCTCACTATCCGGGAGAGACGGCGATTCGAATCGATTCCTACCCAGCTGGGGAAATATTCCTAACACACACCCAGGCATACCTCGCGAAGGTAGCCTTAGGTCACCTTTGGTACAAATCAGGAACCAAATTCGCGGGTACGACCAGCGCCGCACAATCAGAGAACCACTCTGCCAAGGGTGATCGGGACTCTAACCCGCCTTTGGGCTTACGCCAATGGCTCTCCGCACATCCATACTACCATCCAGAGTGCGCACTTGAACTGCTCGTGGTCCCGGCCTGAGATGAGCTACTCGGCTTCGCGGTCGGAACGACTTATCCAACCAACTATGTGAGAGGCTGCGTTCAACATGACAAGATGACCTCCAACGTCCGGTCCTTAAACGACACAGGTGGAGTCACTACAATACCACATATAAGACTCCACCCAGTCTCCATTTATTCAACAATACCAGGTTATGTTCCACGATAGCATAATATAGCCAACCGTGATTAAGTTATCACCTATAGCTCGCAGGTGACAGGAAATCACCCGACTTCTACCGGTCTAAGCATAGCTAAGCATGATAAACGTTCCTAGACTTAAATAGGATTCATGGTAAATATTTCTGGTCAAGGAAGGTAATATGCAACAATGGTTTCCAAACAACTCCTGTCACGTAATGCAGCAATACGAATAACTTTAAGTGACATTAATAAAATAGGGAGGCTTATAATGCTCCGGGGCTTGCCTTTCACAAACGTCGAAGGCTGGTGATCGGGGCACTCGGGAAGGTGATCGGCTTCAGGCTCTCCTTCTCCAGGAACCTCCAGGTGCTGAACTTCCTGATTCTCCTCCTGCGGGTCGACGTCGAGCTCCACTAGCGTGATCTCCTCGGTTGCACCTATTGCATGCATATGCATAAATAAGTGCCATGAATGCATAAGATGGATCACAGAGGATGTGATAACAGAATGTACATGCTGCGACAATGATATTAAGTAGCAAAATGATAATAATGCTAACTCCTTATTTGTCTAGTAGGTGCATATCTCTTCTCTAGTTATTTACAAATTTCACACAAAGCAATATCTAAGTTACGCATGATAGTTACAAGTTTATATCATAACTGAAGTTATACTTATCCAAATGCTATGATCTTAGACTTTCTGGAAAGCTTATAAAATTGTCTACAACTCTTATTTAATCAGCAAAAGCTAATTCACACTCTATCCTAACCAAAATAGGCAATCAATACAGTGTTGTCAAGAAATTCCAGAGAGCAAGCATTTCGGAAAACTAACTTTAAACAACTATAACTCCTAAACCCTTTGGCCTATTGACCTGAAATTTTAACATAAGATAGATGAAGAAGTTACCTACTACTTTGTTATTAACCATTTCTACATAAAACATCATTTTGACTACGCCACAGAACAAGCAATAGAATCTGTCCGAAAACATGTTAAATCGAATTATAAAGCGACAATATTTCTACTACATATAAGCATTCAAAATTTGACACCACCAAGTACACCAACAGTTCAGGGGCATCAAATACACTCAAGAAAACATAATGGCAAAGCCCAAACTATTTATTTAATTGCATTTATTAATTTATTTAGATAATTAGGTTAAATAATAAACCTATACCCAATGTGCATAATAAATTCTAAGAAAATTACAGTGTCTTACAAGTGATACCAATAGACTACTGTAAAAGTTTCAGGACATTTTACCAAGTGTAACATTCTTTACAAAAATGACAAGCTAGCAAGGTCTGTTTTGGTGAAAATAGTAACCCTATAGAAAAGTGTCAAGCAACAGATTATATATTTTTATAAAAAACTACACTTCATTAGGAATACAACAAAATTTGGTTCACCAAAATTGGACCTAAATAACTCCACTTATGATTTTCCAAAGTTGCATTCAATCAGAAAACAAATGAGCTAGCTTTCTGAACTGGCACTGTAGCAAACCGAAAACACGAAACAGAGCATCGCGCGGCGGCCTGGACGATGGCGATGTTCACCGCCGGCGACCGTTTCCGGCGACGGCAACGAACCAAGAGCATCCCCACAACATCCCGAACACATCGTGATAACTAATTTGACCTATGGCCGGGGCTATCGATGATGGCGGCGTTCATGGCGGGGCGGCCACGGCGACGGGAACACCGGCGATGCCGTTCGCGACGAGACGGCTTACCGAGCGCTCCGAGTTAGCCAACGTGGACGCAGTGGTGTGGTGGGACCACGGCGAAGCTACTGCAGTGGCGTAGGTGGGACACGGTGCGAGCTAAGGCCGGCAATGGCGACGGCGAAGGGAGAAGGCAAAGCGAAATGTGGCGCTAGGAGACTCACAGGCGCGCGCTGGGTCTTGAGTTGGCGCTCAGTGGCCCAACGTGGCCTGAGCGGGCAGGACATCGGCGACGCGCGGCGGCCACGTGGCGTTGAAGCTCTGAAACGGTCGGGTTACTGTAGCGCGATTCAGTTTCGTCATCAAAGCGCGCGAGGCAGCCTGACAGCGCTATTTGGTGATGCTCTATCTCCTAATCCGTGAAGCAAAATCGAAAACAATCTAAATAAAAGTCGTAGACCTATATACCATCTTCAACTTCTATTAAAGAATCAATCTCTAATTCCCAACTAATACACAGTAATATCATGCCAAAATCAAGCCTGCGAAACTAGAATTCAGAGAAGGACTTAGAAATTTCTAAGTGTTGCAAAACAGTGATTTGTTGATTTTTGTGAGCACCAAATGACTAAGCTATGCACTGATTTAGCTCAAGACCCAAACATAAAAGTTGTTGCCCTACTCAAATACTACAACTTCTCTTAAAGGTTCACTGCCATGCAAAGACTCTATGACAAAGTTCAACTAGGTCAAACATGGCACTTTAAAATTATGTCATACACCATATCCATGACTTAGAAACTAAACTAACCCTGGACATGAATACCAAAGTTATTCCTTACGCTATTCTAAACATGTTTAAGGTATTCCCAAGGTTCCACACACATTCCATACTTTGATTCCATGAAAACCCTAACTTAAGTAAGGTAATTAAGTAACACACATGAAATATAAGCTAACAAAGGTATAGCAATTGAGATGCTCATGCACATGCATGCTCATGGATGCTTATGATCATGAAATGTCAAGGTTAAGTGCATGCTTAACACCGAGGATGTTACAGCCCTTCCCCCCTAAAAGAAATCTCGCCCCGAGATTGCACGACCTACCATTCTTCGTAGAAACTCGGATAAACCTCACGAAGATAGTCCTCACGCTCCCACGTAGCATCTTGCTCACTATGATTATTCCAAACCACCTTGTAGAACTTGGTGACTTTGCTACGGGTCACTCTTTCCATTTCTTCAAGCACTTTAATAGGTCTCTCTTCATATGTCAAATCCGACTGAATCTTGATACTAGTAGATTCAATAGCTTCTTCGGGCACACGAAGACATTTCTTGAGTTGGGAGACATGAAAAACACTGAATATTGCTTTCATTTCCGGAGGTAACTGGAGTTGGTAGGCTACTGGTCCTTTTTGTGCAATGATCTTGTACGGTCCAATATACCTAGGAGCAAGTTTTCGCTTAACTCCAAACCTTTGTACTCTCCTCATTGGGGATACCTTCAGATACACATAATCTCCGACTTGGAATATAATAGGACTTCTCCTCTTATCTGCATAACTCTTTTGTCTTGATTGAGCGGCTTCTATATGTTGTTGAATGATTTGTACTCGTTCTTCAGCTTCTTTGACAAAGTCAATTCCATAATACCTTCTTTCACCAGGCTCAATCCAATTTAGAGGGGTCCTACACTTGCGACCATATAAAGCTTCAAATGGAGCCATCTTAATACTCTCTTGATAACTATTATTGTAGGAGAATTCAACCAAAGGTAACCAGTCCTCCCATGAACCCTTGGAAGAAATCACACATGCTCTCAACATATCTTCCAGGATCTGATTCACACGTTCAGTTTGACCTGCGGTCTGGGGGTGATAAGCAGAGCTGCGAATCAATGTGGTACCCAAGTACTTATGCAGATGTTCCCAAAAATGATTAACAAATTGGGACCCTCGATCTGATACAATACTCTTAGGTACTCCATGCAATTTGATAATTTGTTCCATGTATAGCTTTGCATATTGATGAGGTCGATATTGGACATTAACAGGAATAAAATGCGCAGACTTGGTGAGACGGTCAACAATTACCCATATTGAATCATGACCTTTTTGGGTCTTTGGAAGTCCAACAATGAAATCCATACTAATGTCATCCCATTTCCAACTTGGAATAGACAGTGGCTGAAGTAAACCTGCTGGTTTCATATGAATGGCCTTCACTCGGCAACAATTATCACATCTTGCCACATATGCCGCAATTTCTTTCTTCATTTTTGTCCACCAAAATCTAGTCTTCAAATCTTGATACATCTTGCTGCTACCCGGGTGAATGGATAGCTTGGACGAATGAGCTTCCTCTAGGATTTGGTTCCTCAACTCCCTATCTTTCGGCACTACAAGCCGATCTTTAAACCATAGAACATCATTCTCATCTAACCGAAAATGTTTACTTTCTTCTTCTTTCATCTTTCTCTTGATGTGGAATATACCAACATCGGTCTTTTGCAGCTCAATGATCCTTGACTCTATAGAACAACTAACTGTGATATTGTGTAGGACCGCCGAATGCAATAAGTTGAAACCATCTTCCAACAAAGAATTACTATGATACTTCCGACTCAAGGCATCGACAACTACATTGGCTTTCCCCGGATGATAATGCACTTCTAGGTTGTAGTCCTTGATCAATTCTAGCCATCTTCGCTGCCTCATGTTCAACTCAGGTTGAGTAAAAATGTACTTAAGGCTCTTGTGATCAGTATAGATATGACAAACATTACCAAGCAGATAATGTCTCCAAATCTTCAAAGCATGGACAACTGCAGCAAGCTCTAAATCATGCGTTGGATAGTTGACCTCATGCTTTCTCAACTGGCGCGAGGCATAAGCAATGACTCGGCCTTCCTGCATCAAAACACACCCTAAACCGGTTCCTGAGGCATCACAAAATACATCAAACGGCTTCTCAATATCAGGCTATGCTAACACAGGAGCAGTAGTCAGCAACGTCCACAAAGTGTGAAAAGCCGCTTCACACTCTGGTGTCCAAACAAACTTCTCATCCTTCTGAAGTAACCTGGTCATAGGCTTGGATATCTTGGAGAAATCGGGGATAAACCGACGATAATATCTAGCTAAACCAAGAAAACTTTGGACTTCATGAACTGAGGTTGGGGCTTTCCAATCCATTACTTCTTGTACTTTGGATGGGTCTACAGAGATTCCATTTTCTGATAAGACGTGACCTAGGAAAGGTACCTTCTTCAACCAAAACTCACATTTACTAAACTTTGCATACAACTTATGCTCTCTTAGTCTCAACAATACCACTCTCAAGTGCTCTTCATGTTCTTCTGCCGTCTCAGAATAAATCAAGATATCATCGATGAACACAACCACAAACTTGTCAAGTTCAGGCATGAACACCGAGTTCATCAAATACATAAAGTAGGCAGGAGCATTGGTCAATCCAAAGGACATGACTAAATACTCATAAAGGCCATACCTAGTGGAAAAAGCAGTCTTAGGTACGTCTTCGGGCCTAATCTTGATTTGGTGATAACCTGACCTCAAATCAATCTTAGAGAACACTTTTGCTTTCGACAATTGATCAAACAAGATATCAATGCGAGGCAAAGGATACTTGTTCTTGATAGTAACAGCATTGAGTGGACGGTAATCCACACACATTCGCAAAGACTTGTCCTTCTTTTTCACGAATATGGCGGGACAACCCCAAGGTGATGAACTGGGGCGAATGAGACCCTTCTCTAAAAGTTCATGCAATTGAATCTTCAATTCTGCTAACTCATTGGGAGGCATTCTATATGGTCTTCGAGAAATAGGTGCGGTACCAGGTAACAATTCTATCTTGAACTCTATCTCTCTGTTCGGTGGTAACCCTGGCAATTCATCAGGAAAGACATCCGGAAATTCACATACTACCGGAATATCAGCAAGGGCCATAGGCTGGATAGCATTGGCCACATTATGGAGATCAAACTCCCGAGGAAGGGGTACAAGAAAAGCCTCATTATTCTTGGGATCCCTCAACATAACAGTTCTAGTCGAGGTATCAATAAGAACACCATGGTTCTTCATCCAATTCATCCCCAAGATCACATCAATACCCAATCCCGGTAATATCACTAAGTTGGCAGTATACTCCCGTTCACTTATTTGGATGCGTACACCTCTAACTATCTGGTTGGTAGAAATGTTGCTCCCAGCAGCACTTATGCAATAACCACCCTTTTCTACTACAACTATTTTCTGGTCATACTTGGATGCAAATATTGGACTCATGAAAGAATGCGAAGCTCCAGAATCAAATAAAACAACTGCAGGATGATGATTCACGAGAAACATACCAGCCGTGACCACTTCACCAGAGGGAATCTCTTCCATGGTGGTATAGTGCACATGTCCCTGACGTCCACTGGAATTGCCCTGCTTCTGGTTGTTGTTCTTCCTAGGATATGGACAATTTCTAGACCAATGGCCAGTCTTGTTGCAATTCCAGCATGGCATACCATTAGGTGGAACATTGGAGCTACTCTGTCCAGTGCTACCCTTAGGTAGAGCAACAGAATAAGCCTTGCGGTATACTTGCTGGTTCTGACTTGGTTGTGCCTTCTTCTGGGGTGGTCGAAACTTTGGAGCTGGAGGGCGGAACTGGGGTCTTGCATTGGTAGGAACTTGGGACTGAGATACTCCTGCTTCAAAAGCTCGCTTGCGATTCTTGGACGCTGTATAGATGTTGTTCTGGTTCTCTTGGGTTAGTGCATCACTAACAAACTCATTGAAGGTAGCACATTTGTTGTTAGCGAGCGTCTTCATCAGCTTCAGGCTAAGGCCCCGCTTGAAACTAGCAATTTTCTTTACATCTGTATCCACAAACTCTATAGCATACCTTGACAAATTGTTAAAGGCATGCAGATACTCTGTCAAACCCTTAGTTCCCTGCGTCAGCCTCATAAATTCCGTATGCTTCATGCTCATCAGACCTGGGGGAATATAATGCCCCCTAAATGCAACCTTGAACTGATTCCATGTAATTTGAGCATCTCCAGGCAAAGTGGATCGATGGTGACTCCACCATATGCCTGCTGGTCCATGCAACTGGTGCGATGCATACTCGGTCTTCAAGTGTTCAGTGAGCCTTAAAAGACGGAACTTCTGTTCAATTGTATTCAACCACTCATCTGACTGCAGTGGTTCTTCTGCTTCTTAAAGACAGGAGGCTTGGTGTCGAGAAAGTCCTTAAAAGTACTGAACTGGTTAGGTTCAGGTCCCTGATGCTGATCTCTTCCACGTCCTTGTCCAGCATTCTGCGCGAGACCGTACAACACTTCACCCATAGCACGTTGAGTTTCCATTAGCTGAGCCATCATCTCAGCTGGGGTAGGATGCGGTGGTGGGGGAAGATCCTCGTGACCATTGCCACGGCCATCGTTACCACCCGCATCATCACCAAAAATTCCCCTACGAGTGCGCGTCATCTGCGAAGTTGCAACAACAAGTGATTATTGGAGGATGCCCAAAGATTGTAGAAGAATTGCAAAAATTATGCCATACTGTAATTACTGGAGAGAATCATAAATTCATACAATAACACAGAGGCACAACAATCCAATTCCACAGCATAACATCACCAAATGATCGCTTATCGTGCTCGCACTACTATAGCTAAACTACTCCTCGGGGTGGTCGCTATCGATGTCGGGCACACCATCACCATGGTCATCCTCACAAGACTTCACCTCTTCATCTTTAGTTACCACTTAAGGGAGACACGTGCAAAAGAAACGGTTTACTTAACGATAGACCATTTAAGGGGGAATCATGCAGGAACATGAATGAACAATGCACCATGATGTATGCTCGTTCCGTACGTCCTCACAAACTTAGAAAAATAATCTCTAACGACATACTCAGTGGCATACATACGTTCTCTCAATACATTCGTAACTAGACGAGCTACACGTTTCGTTGTTAGTGTACCTGCAGAAAATGCATTTCAGCCCAACCCAACAGATATAAGTACAGAAATGTAAATGCAGGATCTAAATTGCAACTAAATACTTCCATATATGTATACCCATACATATACTTCTATATCAAAGCTACCCGATGACAATTTAAACCCACAATTAAATACGCACCATACACACATGCAAGCATGCATATACAGTCGTATCAAAACTAGCTCTCCCCGACCGCACGCTCACGTCTTGCGGTCATGCCACTCATCAACTTACCTTCTTACCTTAGCGTAGAGGCATTTGATCCATACATTACCATTCAAGTGAATGGCATCCATACAATATCACGCCGTATGGACGACGAAAGTAAAAACCCCCCATGTTAGTACTTAAATAGCCACCTAAAAGTCCTTAACTGGGCATAAAGGAGATGACCACTGGCACACTTTAGATTTTTATAACACAAAACCTTTGTTTTTAAATACCCATATGACAAGTTTTAATGTTGAATCCTTGCTCTGATGCCAGCTGTCATAGAACCGTCCAATTTATAAGAGCACAAGTACAATAGCAATCACCGAAGTGATCAAACTGTCATACTTGAGCCCATATAAACCCGGTAGTCCAACGAAATCGCGAAGGATCTCAAACAACCAACACACAAACCAAGATCGTAGAGATTCAACACAACCAGTCACATGTTACATCACAGTTCACAAATATGTCTCATACATCAGAGTTCGAATAATTATTACAAACCAAGTTTGAAAGTAGCGGAAGCAAAGTAGTTTAACATCAACATCACACGTAGTTTAATACAAAGCCAGTGTCATAGTCATCTCCAACCAAAAGCACAAAGGTGAGATGAGATACAGAATGACCATTGCCCATGGTCCTAGTCCTCATCCACAGCAGGAGCAAGACAGTTCTTGCAGTAGCCATGAAACATAACGTTATCTGCAACAAAGGGAATAAAACCCTGAGTACGAGAAGGTACTCAGCTAGACTTACCCGTCCAACTAATATACTAGGACACCAAGGAGTATGCAAGGCTTTATAAGTAGAGCTGGTAGACATTATTTGCAGAAAAAGCATAAGTTATCCAACATCTCTTTAATTGGAAATCACCAGTTATAAATCCTGTCTCATACTAGATTAGCAACTATCCTATGCCAAACATGTTGATACCATTAATTCATCACAATAATAACCATATCCAGTTGAGTTCTTGCATAATCTCATAACCATCATTTTCATCCTTTCCATAACTTACTACGATGAAAGGAACTCAAGTCAAGTTCTCACTATCCGGGAGAGACGGCGATTCGAATCGATTCCTACCCAGCTGGGGAAATATTCCTAACACACACCCAGGCATACCTCGCGAAGGTAGCCTTAGGTCACCTTTGGTACAAATCAGGAACCAAATTCGCGGGTACGACCAGCGCCGCACAATCAGAGAACCACTCTGCCAAGGGTGATCGGGACTCTAACCCGCCTTTGGGCTTACGCCAATGGCTCTCCGCACATCCATACTACCATCCAGAGTGCGCACTTGAACTGCTCGTGGTCCCGGCCTGAGATGAGCTACTCGGCTTCGCGGTCGGAACGACTTATCCAACCAACTATGTGAGAGGCTGCGTTCAACATGACAAGATGACCTCCAACGTCCGGTCCTTAAACGACACAGGTGGAGTCACTACAATACCACATATAAGACTCCACCCAGTCTCCATTTATTCAACAATACCAGGTTATGTTCCACGATAGCATAATATAGCCAACCGTGATTAAGTTATCACCTATAGCTCGCAGGTGACAGGAAATCACCCGACTTCTACCGGTCTAAGCATAGCTAAGCATGATAAACGTTCCTAGACTTAAATAGGATTCATGGTAAATATTTCTGGTCAAGGAAGGTAATATGCAACAATGGTTTCCAAACAACTCCTGTCACGTAATGCAGCAATACGAATAACTTTAAGTGACATTAATAAAATAGGGAGGCTTATAATGCTCCGGGGCTTGCCTTTCACAAACGTCGAAGGCTGGTGATCGGGGCACTCGGGAAGGTGATCGGCTTCAGGCTCTCCTTCTCCAGGAACCTCCAGGTGCTGAACTTCCTGATTCTCCTCCTGCGGGTCGACGTCGAGCTCCACTAGCGTGATCTCCTCGGTTGCACCTATTGCATGCATATGCATAAATAAGTGCCATGAATGCATAAGATGGATCACAGAGGATGTGATAACAGAATGTACATGCTGCGACAATGATATTAAGTAGCAAAATGATAATAATGCTAACTCCTTATTTGCCTAGTAGGTGCATATCTCTTCTCTAGTTATTTACAAATTTCACACAAAGCAATATCTAAGTTACGCATGATAGTTACAAGTTTATATCATAACTGAAGTTATACTTATCCAAATGCTATGATCTTAGACTTTCTGGAAAGCTTATAAAATTGTCTACAACTCTTATTTAATCACCAAAAGCTGATTCACACTCTATCCTAACCAAAATAGGCAATCAATACAGTGTTGTCCAGAAATTCCAGAGAGCAAGCATTTCGGAAAACTAACTTTAAACAACTATAACTCCTAAACCCTTTGGCCTATTGACCTGAAATTTTAACATAAGATAGATGAAGAAGTTACCTACTACTTTGTTATTAACCATTTCTACATAAAACATCATTTTGACTACGCCACAGAACAAGCAATAGAATCTGTCCGAAAACATGTTAAATCGAATTATAAAGCGACAATATTTCTACTACATATAAGCATTCAAAATTTGACACCACCAAGTACACCAACAGTTCAGGGGCATCAAATACACTCAAGAAAACATAATGGCAAAGCCCAAACTATTTATTTAATTGCATTTATTAATTTATTTAGATAATTAGGTTAAATAATAAACCTATACCCAATGTGCATAATAAATTCTAAGAAAATTACAGTGTCTTACAAGTGATACCAATAGACTACTGTAAAAGTTTCAGGACATTTTACCAAGTGTAACATTCTTTACAAAAATGACAAGCTAGCAAGGTCTGTTTTGGTGAAAATAGTAACCCTATAGAAAAGTGTCAAGCAACAGATTATATATTTTTATAAAAAACTACACTTCATTAGGAATACAACAAAATTTGGTTCACCAAAATTGGACCTAAATAACTCCACTTATGATTTTCCAAAGTTGCATTCAATCAGAAAACAAATGAGCTAGCTTTCTGAACTGGCACTGTAGCAAACCGAAAACACGAAACAGAGCATCGCGCGGCGGCCTGGACGACGGCGATGTTCACCGCCGGCGACCGTTTCCGGCGACGGCAACGAACCAAGAGCATCCCCACAACATCCCGAACACACCGTGATAACTAATTTGACCTATGGCCGGGGCTATCGATGATGGCGGCGTTCATGGCGGGGCGGCCACGGCGACGGGAACACCGGCGATGCCGTTCGCGACGAGACGGCTTACCGAGCGCTCCGAGTTAGCCAACGTGGACGCAGTGGTGTGGTGGGACCACGGCGAAGCTACTGCAGTGGCGTAGGTGGGACACGGTGCGAGCTAAGGCCGGCAATGGCGACGGCGAAGGTGCCCGGCACTGCGGCGGCTGCTGCGGTCGCTGCGGTGAGCAAGGGAGAAGGCAAAGCGAAATGTGGCGCTAGGAGACTCACAGGCGCGCGCTGGGTCTTGAGTTGGCGCTCAGTGGCCCAACGTGGCCTGAGCGGGCAGGACATCGGCGACGCGCGGCGGCCACGCGGCGTTGAAGCTCTGAAACGGTCGGGTTACTGTAGCGCGATTCAGTTTCGTCAGCAAAGCGCGCGAGGCAGCCTGACAGCGCTATTTGGTGATGCTCTATCTCCTAATCCGTGAAGCAAAATCGAAAACAATCTAAATAAAAGTCGTAGACCTATATACCATCTTCAACTTCTATTAAAGAATCAATCTCTAATTCCCAACTAATACACAGTAATATCATGCCAAAATCAAGCCTGCGAAACTGGAATTCAGAGAAGGACTTAGAAATTTCTAAGTGTTGCAAAACAGTGATTTGTTGATTTTTGTGAGCACCAAATGACTAAGCTATGCACTGATTTAGCTCAAGACCCAAACATAAAAGTTGTTGCCCTACTCAAATACTACAACTTCTCTTAAAGGTTCACTGCCATGCAAAGACTCTATGACAAAGTTCAACTAGGTCAAACATGGCACTTTAAAATTATGTCATACACCATATCCATGACTTAGAAACTAAACTAACCCTGGACATGAATACCAAAGTTATTCCTTACGCTATTCTAAACATGTTTAAGGTATTCCCAAGGTTCCACACACATTCCATACTTTGATTCCATGAAAACCCTAACTTAAGTAAGGTAATTAAGTAACACACATGAAATATAAGCTAACAAAGGTATAGCAATTGAGATGCTCATGCACATGCATGCTCATGGATGCTTATGATCATGAAATGTCAAGGTTAAGTGCATGCTTAACACCGAGGATGTTACAATCATCATCATCGATTTAACCATCAAGTTCCATTAAGTGCATCTACGTTGCCGCTGCTCAGTCAAGTTCTCACTATCCGGGAGAGACAGTGATTCGAATCGATTCCTATCCAGCTAGAGGGGTATTCCTAACACAAACCCAGGCATACTGCACGAAGGCAGCCTTAGGTCACCTTTGGTACAACTCAGGAATCGCAGTTTCGAGCAGCGCCGCACCCTCAGGGGGTCCACTCTGCCAGGTGGTCAATCTCACCTAGGACTTACGCCAATGGCTCCCTACACATCCTTACTACCGCCAGGGTGCGCACTTTCACTTCCCATTCTTCTAGCCTGAGTTGAGCTACTCGGCTTCGCGGTCAGAATGAGTTATTCGGCCAACTAAGTGATAGGCATGCGTTCAACATGACATGAGGACGTACAGCGAATCGGTCCTTAACTGACATAGACGGAGATAGATCACACCCAAGACCTCCTTGCCTTGTTGCTTCACTATCGACATCCCGCCCGGTCACAATTCATTATTAACACATGGTTATCTTCCACGAAAGCAAATATAGCCAACCGTGACCAGACATCACCCTAACTTGTAGGTGACAGGAAATCACCTGACTTTTACCAGTCTAAGCAAGGCTAAGCTTTGATTCGCTCCTGGACCTAAATAGGATTCAGGGTACATTTATTAGACAATGAATAGATATATATGCAACAAGTGTTTGCATCCAATTCCTATCACTTAATGCATCACAGATAAAGATACTCAAAGTAACCATTTTCAAAACATATGAGACTTAGAATGCTCCGGGGCTTGCCTTTCAGAAAAGATGAAGGTTGGTGATCGGGACACTCAAGAACTTCTTCGTTGGCTCCTTCTTCGGGGGCCTGCACCTCCTGCTCATGAGCTTGCTGTTGCTCCTCCGGAAGTACTTGCTCGAATTCCAGAAGTGTGACTCCCTCCGGAACACCTATTGCATGCATATGCATAGTATAAGAATCATGCATGCACAAGAGATGGAAGGTGATGATGAAATGTATAGCCATGTATAGATGGACGCATGAAAGACACGATGATATAAGATTAACATCTATTTTACCGAGTAGGTGCATATCTCTTTTAGAAAACAAGAACGGCACACTCACCAAGATCTAATAACCTAAGATAAAGTCGTTCATCTTCAGTAAGAGGTCTAGCACCTGCAACTAACAAGTTATTTTAATTAGCCTAGCATCTAACTCATCACATCGACTCATATCAAGCAAACAAGTTATTCACTGCAATCACCATTTTCAGGCTGCAAACAGCAGCTACAAGTTTGATCCATAACTGGAGTTCTACAGGTCCAAATATCATGATTTAAGACTTTATGGAAAGCTTATAAAATTCTCTACAACTTTTGTTTAATCATCAAAGTCTAATTCAAACTCAAACTAGGTCAAACAAACTGATCTTACAAAACTGTCTGTTGATTCCAGAGAGCAGGCAGTTGGGAGTGCTGTCTTTCAACTGATATAACTCTCAAACTACTAGGCCCAATGCCTTGAAATTTTGACACAAGCTAGATAAACAAGTTCCCTACAACTTTGTTATTGACCAAATTCACAGCAAACATCAAATTCACCAGTTAATTTGCTTAACTCTAAAATCTGTCCAGAAAGTCACTATAAATGAATTATAGTGAAAATAATATTTCATTACATACAAGAATAGTACTATGAGGACTACCAATGCTACTAACAGTTAATATACATCAAATGAACGTAAGAAAACATAGTGGCCATTCCTAAATAAATTATTTTCATGCCTTTATTAATTTATTTAGATAATTAGATTAAATAATAAACCCATATCTAAAGTGTACAGAAAATTCTACAAAAATTACAGTGGCTTATACATATCCCCAATAGACTACTGTATAAATTTCACATCATTTAAACAAACATAATATCCTACACAAATATGACAAGCCAGCATGGCTTAAAATAACATAAATAGGAAACCCTAGTGAAAAGTGTCAAGCAATAGATTTTATATTTTTCTTAGGTTCATCATAACACCATAACACTGTACAAAAAATTTCATGCTCACTGGATAAATATTTTTACCATGAAAAATAACACAAGAATCTAGTATTTATTCAGGATAAATAGTAAACTCATATTTCCAGCAAGATCACAGTGCCACCAATATTTTTCCCATATAGTACATAACAATACAAGACTAACAAACTTAGGATCACATTTTTAGCACTTTCCTAGCTCAAGTTATAGATTTAACAAAAGTGAAACCATTTAAAAGCACTTATTAAACTCTATTTTATTCACCTAGAATAATACAGGAAATAGTGTGTTACATATTTTTATCAAATACTACACTTTATGTGGAACCCAACAAAATTTGGTTCGCACAAATAGGATACTCCTAGCCCTAGATATATTTTTCTAAAGTTGCATGTAAATCTGGAAATAAATTAACCATCTTCTGGATTTGTGTCGCTGACAGCAGGGGTCCACCGGTCAGACGGGCCCACATGTCAGCGAAACAAAAACAGGGGAACAATACGGGATGGCATGGGATCGACGGAGCTCGCCGACGATGGCTTCTCCGGCGACATCACCGGCACAACGACGATCACCAAGACATTGCGAACACAACAAGCTAGCTAATTGGACTTATGGCCAGAGCTATCGACTATGGTGGTGGCCATGGCGGTGCGGCAGTGTGGCTCGACGGCGAGATGCCGGAGGTGACCGAGACAACTCAATCAAGAACTACGCCTAGACTCTACAAGCTACGGCGAAGCTAGTGCACACGCTATCGAGGCAAGTGGCGGTCGGATGCAGACTGGCCACGTCGACAGGGCTCAACGACAAAACACCGGTGAGGCCGTGCACGGCGAGAAGACCTTACCGAGCGATTCTAGCTAGCAATGTGGGCGTGGTGAGACAGTGGAATCACGATGAAGCTATTGTGGTGGTGGAGAAGTGATGTGGTGCAAGCTGCTGGCCAGCAATGGCGACGGCGCGAGCTCAGTGATGCTGCGGCTGCTGTGGGCGAGCGCTACGATGAAGGAGATGGTAGGGAAATGAAAATGGGAGCGCGGACGGTCACGACGAACGTTGGGGAGTGAAGTGCCAGGCTGAGGCTCGACGTGGCCTAGCTGGTCAGGCCAACGGCGACGCGTGGCCATCCACGCGGCGGCCGAAGTCTGAAACCGGTCGACACTGTAGCCACCATTAGAAACCACGATCAGAGCCTGACAGAGCGATTTGGAGCCGATCAATTTCCTAATACGTAGCTTATCAGTGCAAACAATCTAAATCAAAGTTGTAGCCCATACTACCATCTACAATTCTTCTTAAAGGATCACGTTCCAATTCTCCATGGTTGAGGAGTAAAATCATCCCAAATGTGAGCTAATCAAACTGAAAATCGGTTTTGGACTTAGAAAAATTCTAAGTGTTGAATCAGCACCCAAATCTGACTTGTGGGCCATGTTTGGGACTGTTCCACACATTTTCATGACTTGACCTCTAAACAAAGTTTGTTCCATATATAATTTGCTACAACTTTGCTTTAGGTTGCTCAAACATGCAAACACTCTATGGCACTGTTCCAGTTCAGTCAAACAAAAGCACTCAAGAGGAGCACCTAGTCAAACTAAACCCTAGAAACATAATTAGGCAAGGTCATTAACATGAACATTGTTCCATTAGACATCCTGTCGGTGTTTCGGACCGGGGGGTCCTCAACCAACCAGTGAATTTGAACTGCGTGCCCCTAATCCCGGATGGTGATGCAAAGAGACACAAGGTTTATACTGGTTTAGACAATCGATGCCCTACGTCCAGTCTGAGAGATTGATCTTGTATTCCTTGCACCGAAGTGCTTGTAGTAGGGGGTTACAAGCTAGGGAGAGAGAGAGCTAGTCCCAGGTCTCGGCAAGGTGTCATGTGGGTCGCTTGAGACGTTGCTCTCAGGCGGCTGGGATGTATGCGTGTGTGTGTGTGTTACAAGGTGTTCTCCCTTTTTTTCCTTTTTCTAAGTGGCCCAAGTCCTCTCCTTTTATAGTTGAAGGGAGGACAAGGACAGTACATGTTGTTAACTATGCGGCGTCGTGCCAATAGGGGCGGCATGTCCGAGCCCTGTGGCCTGTTCCTGTGGTGGCATGGTCGTCAGAGTGGTCTGTCCTTGGAGCACTGGGGCAGCGTGCTAGTCCCATCCGATCCTGTGCGTCATGAGAGCCCTGGGACTGCCTCGGAGTGGGTGCGGCGGTGGACGTGCAAACCACTGTGGACGGACTGTGCACGAGGCCGAGGCTTGGTCGGTGCCGAGGCTACACCGTAGTGGGGGGTCTCGGTGGGCACGAACCCCAAGATAGCCGAGACCTTGGTGCACAGTGCCGAGGCCCCGAGTGGACGGCTGATGACCCAGGCCAAGTTGTCCGTGCGATGTTGTTTTCGAGGCGGGGGTCGCGGGACACAGTGTAGTGTGGGCGCTGATCGTGGGCACAGCGTCAGAACACAGTGGTCGGTAATCCCCGCCGTGCCCTATCCTAGCCGGTATGGCGCTGATGCGACCTCAGGTCCCGTCGGCCATTCTGTGGCATCGAGCCCTCGTCCGGCTGAGATTGCAGGAGTGGTTGAGGTATTAATGAGACACGACGTGCTGTCGGGAGGATCGGCTGAGGCGGGGGGGGGGGGGGGGGGGGGGGCGACGGGCCGCGGACGTATCGGCCTCGAGCGACATGGAGAATGAGGCCTCGCGCGAGACGGAGATCGGACTCCATGCCAAGGCCTTGCGCGAGAGGCCTCGCGCGACATGGAGAATGCACCCCCCTGCCGAGGCCTTCCATGGGGAGCCTCGCGCATGGCGGAAATCGTGTTCCCTGCCGAGGCCTCCCGTGGAGAGCCTCGCGCGAGGTGGAGATTGCGTCAGGATGCCGAGACCTCCTGCGCGAGGCTCGAGGCGAGGTGGAGGGCTTGGTGGGCCCGGTTGTGGTGGGTGAGGGGCCCACGACTTACCTTCTAGCTTTGTTTTTGATGGGACTTAAGCGACCCCTTTGATGTTCGCTCGGGGTACCCCATTCTAAGGTACCCAACAGTAGCCCCCGAGCCTCTGGGGGAGTGTGTGCACTCTCCCTGAGGGTTTGCCGAGGCTTGGTTCATACCCGCTTCCATAGGAATTGGGTTTTGTTTCTTGAGGTTCCAGTGGGTGCGCGCGAGCGCACCCGCCGGGTGTAGCCCCCGAGGCCCTGGAGGAGTGGAGTTACTCCTCTAGGGGCTTTTTTATTTTTGTGTTTGAGCGAGTAGTTCTTATCGCATTTGCCGAGCCCATAAGCGCAAGTTCGGGTTGCGGGGGTCTCGGCGAGGCTACAAGAAAAAGCCCTCTAGCCTCCGCACGGAGCGAGAGGGCCGTCGGGAGTTCCCCTAGCTTTTTATACACCCCTCGCGCGTGAGGGTTTGTTTGCCGAGGCCCCTTTTGGGCGCGAGCTCAGGTTGTGGGGTCTCGGCGTATTTGCAGGAAGAGCCCCCTAGCCTCTGCACAGGGTGAGAGGGCCGTCAGGAGTCCCCCTAACTTTGGGTACGACCCTCACGCTTCCTTTTCGCTCGGAAGGAGGGGTGGAATGTGCCAGGCTACCCTTGATGGGTATGAGCATGGGCACTTCCGGTGAGCTGTTAACGGGTGAGTCCAAGTGGAGGCCCGTACCCCATTCGCTAGGGGACGGCTAGTGGTCCAGAGACGCACTCCAAGAGTACCAGAGGGTTTCTCTAGTGGGTGCCGATGCCGTTCGCTGGGCCTCGGTGGCTCGGTGCCTCCCTATAGTGGGATCCCATTCGAAGACTTCCCTGCCAGTCTCAGACATGACTTAGGACGCCCCGAGCGATTGCTCGCTCGGGCCTCGGCCATTCGTAGGCTCGCCCTGAAGTCGTCCCTGACTCTATTGCCCTGAGGCGGCTGTCGAAACCTCTTGGAGGCCCAGCCTTCGAACCCCTGGACCGTAACGGGCTCGGTGCCCTTTATCGTGTTTTTTAATGAAACCTCTAGCATGGGCTTGGACCGTTTGTCTTTTGTCTTGGGTGCAAGAGGAGCCCCTGAGCCTCCGCCTGGAGCAAGAGGGCGGTCGGGGGTCCCCTGACTTTTTCATCCGACCCTCACATATCCTTTTCGTTCGGACGGAGTGTTTGTTTGCCGAGCCCATTCTGGTCTCAGCGAGGTTGCAGGAAGAGCCCCTAGCCTCTGCGTGGAGCGAGAGGGCCGTCGGGAGTTCCCCTGGCTTTTTATATGCCCCTCGCGCGTGAGGGTTTGTTTGCCAAGGCCCCTTTTGGGCGCGAGCTCAGGTTGTGGGGTCTCGGCGTATTTGCAGGAAGAGCCCCTAGCCTCTACACAGGGTGAGAGGGCCGTCAGGAGCTCCCCTGTCTTTTTGTATGACCCTCACGCTTCCTTTTCGCTCGGAAGGAGGGTTTGTTTTGCCGAGCCCCTTTGAGTGCGAGCTGGGGTCGCTGGGTCTCGGCAAGGTTGCAGGAAGAGCCCCTTAGCCTCTACATAGAGCGAGAAGGCCATCGGGGGTTCCCCTAACTTTTTGTGTGACCCTCACGCTTCCTTTTCGCTCAGAAGGAGGGGTGGAATGTGCCTCACTACCCTCGATGGGCACGAGCGGTGGCACTTCCGGTGAGCTGTTATCGGGTAGTCCGAGTAGAGGCCCGAACCCCGTTCGCTAGGGGACGGCTAGTGGTCCAGAGACACACTCCAAGAGTACCAGAGGATTTCTCTAGTGGGTGCCGAGGCCGTTCACTGGGCCTCGGTGGCTCGGTGCCTCCCTACGGTGGGATCCCATTCGGAGACTTTCCTGCCGGTCTCGGACACGACTTTGGGTGTCCCAAGCATTTCGCTTGCTTGGGCCTCGGCCCCGTATAGGCTCGCCCATGGTCGTCCCTGACTCTGTTATCCTAGGGCGGCTGTCGAAACCCTTTGGGGCCCAGCCTTCGAACCCCTGGATCATAATAGGCTCAGAGCCTGGTTCCTTCATACGAAAGGAATAGGCCGCGGGGAATATCTTCCCTATTGGCTCGGCAACGGGTGGCGTGCCTTTTGAGGTGGTTTCATGGGGAGGCGAAATGACGCCTGCTGCCGTAGTGGCCGAGCATGATGTGGTGGATGGGACGTAACTGTCCTCACATTTAATGCGGGAGACATGGGCGCGTGGGTCGGCGAAATCGGCTCGTGGTTAACTACGCTGGATCGGGGGGAAAACCTCCCCAATTTCGTCGCCCGTTTGTTTCGCCTCCTCCCTGCATAAATACTCGAAGGGTCTCGCCCCTCCTCGTCTTACCTTGCCTGCATTAGCACTGCCTCCGTCGAGCCATCGCTAGAGCATCGGGTGCCGAGAAGAAGAGGAGAGAAGAGCGAGCCTAGGGAGAAAGCGAGAAAAAAGCGAGAACGTGGGAGAGAGAGAAAAAACTCACCGCCGCACCCGATTCCTCCATCGCACCCATGGCCGACGACATCGTCGTTGTCGAGGCGGACCCCTGGGATCCATCGGACGTCACCGAGGAGATGCTTTAGTTGCTTGTCGACGGTGGACTCCTTCGCCCGGTGATAGACCCCACCAGGCCAGAGTGGATTGCTCCGTACGGCGAGCCAGAGCCGAGGCCTCGCGACGGCTACGTCATGAGCTTCGTCTCCTTTCACGAGCGCGGCCTCGGCGTCCCGGCGGACCTGTTCATGCGGGCGCTCCCGTACTACTACGGCGTGGAGCTCCACAACTTCAATCCCAACTCCATCGCTCAGGCGGCTATCTTTGTTGCCGTCTGCGAGGGGTATTTGGGGATTGCTCCCCATTGGGAGTTGTGGCTCCACCTATTCTGGGCGAGGCATACTACCAAGCCGACGGGCACGTCGGGTAAGAGGAAGGCGACGAGGGCCGATGGCTGCACTCTCCAAGTGCGTCAGGACCGCCTGCACCTCTATATCCCGGCCCAACTCGTGTCCTCCAATCGCCGGTGGTACACAAGTTGGTTCTACCTCCGCAACGACGACGAAGGACTTCCCCCCTACATTGGGCGGATTGTGGGGAGTTGCACGGAGAGATGGAACTACGGCGTCCCGAAGGACGACCAGCCCAAGCTGCAGCCGCTTCTGGAGGGGCTGGCGAGGCTGCGGGGCCACGGTCTCACCGTGGCTGTGGTCGTGGCCGCCTTCCACCACCGGAGGGTGCTGCCGCTGATGGCTCGGCGCCGGCGGCTGTTCGAGATGAAGCCGGGTGAGCCCATTGAGGGCACCCGAATGTCCTCCTCTGCCCTTTCCGACGAGGAAATTCTTTGTCGGGTGGGGGAGATGGTAGAGGCGAAGCTGAGGGGCGACAACTTGACCCCTATCGTGATGCGGGCCGTCGCGAGGGTTCCTCTCACTAGTAAGTCGTGTGCCGCTGTAGCCTCCGAGCATCCTCAATCTCCCCTTACCCCTTGTTTCCTTATGTGCGTCCATCGTTCCTGTAGGGGATGAGGGACGTGCGTTCCTCTCCGCCGCCCGTCCCCGAGGACGCGAGGCAGCGGGCGATCAACCGCACGCATGCCGATGCGCAGAAAAAGTGGAAAGACACCAAGGCAGCGAAGCACACGAAGCAAATCCTTACGCGCGAGGAGCTGGATAAGTGCCGCCGCCAACAATGGAAGGATGGTCTCCCGTTAGAGGAATCCCCGTCGATGTCGCTGTCAATGGAGGCCTCAAACGGGGATGACGGGGGCGAGGTGGGGCGAGGTCCCCTAGACCACCTTCCTAACGTTGTGGAGGTGGCGCCCGGGGCGTCGACAAGCAGCCCGGCACCCCCGGAAGGGGGAGGAGAAGCGGACCTGGGGCCGGCGGTTGCCTGCTCCGGGGCCGAGGCCGACATGCCCAAGGCGCGGGCGTTAGGCAAATGCGCCGTCAGCCCGGTAGGCTCGGCGGCCGTGCTGGAGTAGGTGGCGGTGGAGGCGACGCCACCGCCCCCGCAGAGGACCGAAGGGGCACCGGGGTCCATTGAGGACCGACCGGTGCCGATGGATATGGAGGCGACGCCTCTGCCGTTGCGGACGAGGTTTGCCGTGGCGAAGCGGTTGCCGCCCCGTTCAAGGTAAGTGTATTTTTGGCAGGGTCATAGTGCCTTCCGTTCACTTTTTTGGTCTCACGCTGACCCTGTAGGTTATTTTTCCTTAGTCAGAAGCGGCCTTCGGACAAGCTCCCCTTGGCGCCCCTTAAGGCGCTTAAGGCGAGCCCCGGCTCCTCTGCCCATTGGGTGGTGGAGGCACAAGCCGCTATCCAACGCGGTGCGGCGTCAGCGAGGGTCGACCCGAAGGAGCCGGCCGCCCAAGGAGGGGCTGCCGAGGCGGCCCCTACATAGACGAGGGAGGGAGCGCCTCCACCCTGCGGGGGCGAGGCTCATGAGTCGGATGGGGCCGGCGTGCCCTTGGTTGCTGAGGCCTCCGGGGTCTTTGAGGCTGAGGCGACGGAGGACAGGGCGCCCAAGACCGCCGAGACCGCAGTGGCCGCGGTCGGTGTTTCTACGTCCTCCGAGGCCACGATGGCGGAGGCTGGAGCCCCCGAGGCCACCAATGCCGCCGTAATGGCGGTGAGGCCATCTGCCCAGGAGGCGGAGATGAAGGTGGCAGAGGCCTCGGAGGCGCCCTTGGTTCAGGGGTCGCCGTTGTTGCGAGAGAGCGCCTGGGTGGTGGAGGTCTATCCGATCTCCTCCGACGATACTTCTCGGGTGCAGGAGGTGGTCGACGCCGAGGACGCCGGTGTCGTGGAACAGCCAGCGCCAGTCTAGGATGAGGGAAACTCGGCCCTCGTGTAGGCGCGACCCGAGCCTCGCGGGTGGGATCACTCGTGGGTACTATGGCGGAGCCGGGATGACCCTGAGGGGGAGCCTCTGTTCGCCCTTGAGGACGCAGCCGAGGGTGGGCACTAGGGCACCTTCGAGCAATACCGCCAGCTGGCGGAGCGGTCGCTATGGATGGCCCTGTCTGTGGTGGCCGACGAACTACCCGGAGTCGCCTAGGTTCGCGTTTTCCTTTCTCGCGTGACGTTGTCCTTTTCTGGTTTTGTTGCAATTAATGACCCCTGTTCTGCTTCCCCAAGAGCTCGAGACCCAGTCCCTTGGGAAGTCGGTCTTTCTCCAGCGGGAGAGGGGTGCCTGGGACCAGCTTCAGCGGCAGAAGGGCCTTCTTGCCGGTGCCAATGAGCTCCTGTTGGCTCAGAGCGCGGAGGTAGAGGACCTCCGCCTTCGTTGTGCTGACACGAAGGTCGAGGCAGCCATGGCCCAGACGCAGCTCGCCCCTCTGGCGGCGCGGGTGAAGGAGTTGGAGGAGGAGCTCACCCGCATAGCCCGCGATCGGGATGCCTTCAGGGGCCGAGCCGTTGAAGCTATGGCCTCGGCCGCGGCTCTCGCGGGGTAGCTGGGGGCGGAACAGGGGTCACACCAGTTGACGAAAGGTGCCTTGGATGAGGCCCTTGCTGCAGCTGAGGCCTCGCGAACCGAGGCTGTGGTTTGGAGGGGGACGGTTGAGGGTGAGTTTTTCTCCCCTCCTTTTGTTTTCTTTTCCTTATGTTCGCTCCCTAACTCCCTTGTGCGACGCAGAGCTGGGGGGTGAAGCTTGCAGGGCGGCCGAGGCTTCTCGGGTCGAGGCCCAGCGCTTGAAGGGGGAGGCTGAGGCTTCCCGGGCCGAGGCCCTGCGCTGGAAGGAGAAAGCCGAGGCCTGTCAGGTCAAGACCCGACGCTGGGAATAGAAGGCCAAGGGTGAGTTCCATGGGCTTCCGCCCCTAACTTAGGTTGTTTTTTCCCTCGCTCGACCTCATTCCATTTTCCGCGGTGCAGAGTCAGAGGCGGAGGTTACTCGGGCCACCGAGGCTTCCAGCGCGGTGTAGACGGTGCTCGAGACCGAGATCGGGGAGCACGAGGCGCTGAAGCGTGCTGCCCTTTCCACCTACGAGGCCCTAGAGGTTGAAGGGGTTCAGTCAGGCAGCTCCCTGGGGAGCCATTTGATCACGCTGAGCAACCAGATGCGCGAGTGACTCCGAGGAGCGCTGCACACGGGTGTCAAGCGCGCGCTGGCCGTCTCTCTTCTCACTATGTCGGCGTTGACCTCCCGGCCATCAGTGATGGGTATGTCCTGCCTGATGATGACGAGGAGGCTGACGCGGCGGTCACGAAGCTAATGGAGGCGGTGGAAGGCCCTGGCACGGCGCTGGCGACGCTCTTTGAAGAGGAGGTGGTTCCTCCCCTACCACCCGCCGGTGTTGAAGGCCCTGAGCCTTGATCTGGGCCCTAGGGGCTTATGTAAAAATAGAGTAGGAGTTATTTTTGTATCGTAACGCTTGCGGCCGTCGAGGCCTTTATTTCTGAAGTATTTGTGTTTCTTAGTTGTTTTTCTTATGTTTCCGAGCCTCTGCCCTCTGTTGCTCCTGATCAGATTTCGTTTGCAAAACACCCCTTTGGGGCCTAAGCCATCCCTTGGGCGAGAGGTAGTGAGGGAGTGCCGTAGCCTGGAGGCGTAGGCCATCTCGTGGCTCTACCGGCCTCTTGCTTAGGAAACAGACCTTGGTCCGAGGAGTTTTTACAACTGATTCGTCAGAGCCTGCTAGAGTCTTGGCGTAGGAATTTTTGCGAAAAACAACTGAAGAATGGTGCGTGGGACCTAGGGGGGAGTCCCCCATCTAGCCCCCGAGGGAGGCTTGGTTCTGCCGAGGTAGAGCCGAGTCTCCCTTGCCGTGTTACCGAATTGCCGTGACCTACGATGGGCTCGGGGGTTTCTCGAAAAATTAGACCAACTAAAGAACGCTTTTTAATTGTATTTCGAGAAACGACATATACAATGCTTGGAAATTTAGGGATAAAAGCGACGTAGCTGTTCTATGTTCCAAGCATTGGTGAAGACTTCGCCCTTCTCGTTGGCCAGCTTGTAGGTCCCGGGCTTTAGTACTTGGGCGATGATGTACGGTCCTTCCCATGGCGGGGTCAGCTTGTGGCGGCCCTTGTTGCTCTATGCTAGCCTCAACACCAGGTCGCCTACCTTCAAGTCTCAGCCTCGGACGCGTCGGGCCTGATAGCGCCGTAGGCTCTGCTGGTATTTGGCCGAGTGTAGTAGCGCGACGTCTCGGGCTTCCTCCAGTTGATCGAGGGCGTCCTCTTGGGTGGTGCGGTTACTTTGTTCGTTATAGGCTTGTAGCCTCGGGGAACCATATTCCAAGTCGGTGGGGAGGATGGCCTCGGCCCCATAGACTAGGAAGAAAGGCGTGAACCTCGTGGCTCGGCTTGGAGTGTTCCTCAGGCTCTAGATGACCGACAGGAGTTCGATGAGCCATTTCTTGCCAAACTTTTTCAACCAGTTGTGAATCCTTGGCTTGAGGCCTTGTAGGATCATGCCGTTGGCACGCTCTACTTGGCCGTTGGTCCTTGGGTGTCCTACGACCGACCAGGCCACACGGATGTGGTGGTCGTCGCAAAACATCAGGAACTTTTTGCCGGTGAACTGCGTCCCGTTATCGGTGATGATGGTGTTGGGGACCCCAAACCTGTGGATAATGTCAGTGAAGAACAGCACCGCCTGCTCGGATTTGATTCGATTGATCGAACGAGCCTCGATCCATTTGGAGAACTTGTCGATTGATACCAGTAGATGGGTGTAGCCCCCAGGGGCCTTTTGCAGAGGCCCGACCATGTCGTGCCCCCACACGGCGAACGGCCATGTGATGGGGATGGTTTGTAGGGCCAGGGCCAGGAGATGTGTCTGCCGAGCATAGTACTAGCATCCTTCGTAGGAGCGTACTAGCTTGGTAGCGTCGGCGACCGCCATCGGCCAGTAGAACCCTTGGCGGAAAGCGTTCCCTACGAGCATCCGAGGCACTGCATGGTGCCCGTAGGCGCCTATGTGCAAGTCCCAAAGCAGGGCTTGGCCTGCCTCGGCAGTGATACATCGTTGGACACCTGAGGGACTTCGCCTGTATAATTCGTCATTGTAGAGGGCGTAGGTCTTGGCTCGGCACGCAAGCCATCGCGCTTCGGTTCTGTCGCCAGGAAGCTCCCCCCGATCAAGCCAATCGAGGAACGGGACTCGCCAATCCGTGTCCTGATCAGTCTGTGGAGGCTCGGTGTTGACTTCCATGACCTTGGGCTCGGTCGAGGGGGTCTCGGCAGTAGAGGGGGTGTCGAGCTTTGTCGTGGGTTCCATAGTTGGGCCCTCCTCTGTTGTCGAGGTGTAGCCAATGGAAGGTTTGTGGAGGTCTCTGGCGAAGACGTTCGGCGGGACTGGAGCCCATGCTGAGGCCATCTTTGCCAGCTCATCGGCGGCCTCGTTGTACTTCCGCGCGACGTGATTTAGTTCGAGACCGTCGAACTTGTCTTCTAGGCGTCGTACCAACTTGCAGTAAGCCTCCATTTTGGGGTCGAGGCAATTTGACTCCTTCATCACTTGATCTATGACGAGCCGTGAGTCGCCTCGGACGTCGAGGCGTCGTGCCCCAAGTTCGATGGCGACTTGTAAGCCATTGATGAGGGCCTCGTACTCTGCCATGTTGTTGGAGGCGGCGAAGTGGAGCCGCACCAGGTAGCGCATGTGTACTCCAAGGGGCGAGATGAACAGTAGACCCGCGCCTGCCCTGGTTTTCATTAGGGATCCGTCGAAGTACATGGTCCAGCACTCCGTCTGAGTTTGAGCCGGTGGCAGTTGGGTGTCTGTCCACTCAGCCATGAAATCGGCCAAGACCTGAGACTTGATCGCTTTTCAAGGCGCAAAAGTCAAGGTTTCCCCCATAAGCTCGACGGCCCACTTGGCTATCCTGCCCGAGGCCTCCCGGTTATGAACTATCTCCCCCAGGGGAAAAGATGATACCACAGTCACTGGGTGAGACTCGAAGTAGTGACACAGTTTGCGCTAGGCCGGGACCACGGCATAGACCAGCTTCTAGATGTGGGGGTAGCGTGCTTTGGTCTCGGAGAGCACCTCTCTGATGAAATAAACAGGTCATTGGGTGGGCAGAGTATGCCCCTCTTCCTGCCTCTCTACCACTATGGCAGCGCTGACCACTTGGGTCGTTGCGGCGACATAGAGTAAGAGGGCCTTGTCCCTGGCCGGGGGTACCAGGACAGGAGGATTTGTGAGTAGCCTCTTGAGTCTGTCGAGGGCTTCTTCGGCCTCGGGGGTCCAGGAAAAACGCTCGGATTTTCTCAAGAGTCGGTATAGAGGCAAACCTTTTTTGCCGAGGCGCGAGATGAAGCGGCTCAGGGCCGCAAGGCATCCCATGACCCTCTGTACTCCCTTGAGGTCTCCAATTGGTCCCATGCTGGTTATGGCCGAGACCTTCTCTGGGTTGGCTTCAATGCCGCGTTCCGAGACTATGAATCCCAAGAGCATGCCTCGGGGGACCCCGAACACACACTTCTCGGGATTAAGCTTGATGCCCTTCTCTCTAAGGCATTTGAAGGTTATCCTCAAGTCGTCGATGAGATCCTCGGCCTTTCTGGTCTTGACCACGATGTCGTCTACGTAGGCCTCGACGGTCCACCCAATGTTGTCGCCAAAGACCTGGGTCATGCATCGCTGGTACGTGGCACCTGCGTTTCTGAGGCCGAAAGGCATAGTCACGTAGCAGTACATGTCGAATGGTGTGATGAAAGAAGTCGCAAGCTGGTCTGACTCTTTCATCTTGATTTGATGGTAACCAGAATACGCATCAAGGAAAGACAAGGTCTCGCACCCTGCCGTGGAATCAACGATTTGATCGATTCGGGGTAATGGAAAGGGGACTTTTGGACAGGCTTTGTTCAAACTGGTGTAGTCCACGCACATCCTCCATTTCCCATTTTTCTTCTTGACTAACATGGGGTTAGCCAACCACTCTGGGTGGGACACTTCTTTGATGAATCCGGCCACCAAGAGTTTTCTGTATCTCCTCACCGATGGCCCTACGCTTTTCCTCGTCGAAGCAGCGTAGGCGTTGCCTCACCGGCCTAGATCCGGCCCGGATGTCTAGGGCGTGCTCGGCGACCTCCCTCGGTATGCTCAGCATGTCCGAGGGACTCCATGCAAATATGTCAGCGTTTGCATGGAGAAAGTCGATGAGCACGGCTTCCTATTTGATGTCGAGGGTGGCGCTGATCCTCAGCGCTCGGTCATCGGGGCAGGCGGGGTCGACCAGGACGAGTTTGATGGCTTCCGCGGGCTCGACCGCCCCTGCGCAACGCTTGGAGTCAGGCGCCTCGCCACTGAGTTGGTCGAGGTGGGCGATGAGGGTCTCGGCCTCCGCAAGAGCCTCGGCGTACTCGATGCACTCAACGTCGTAGTCGTATGCAGGTTCGTACATGGACTCGATCATGATGATACCGCTGGGGCCTGGCATCTTGAGCTTGAGGTAGGTATAGTTGGGGACTGCCATAAACTTGGCGTAGCACGGCCGCCCCAGGATGGCGTGGTAGGCTCCCTCGAACCCGACTACCTTGAAGGTAAGGACTTCCTTGCGGTAGTTGGAGGGAGTGCCGAAACAGACGGGAAGGTCGATGCGCCCGATGGGTCGCGTGCGCTTCCCTGGCATGATGCCGTGGAAGGGGGCGACGTCGCCTTGGAGCCTCGACCGGTCGATCTCCAAGAGCTCCAGGGTATTGACGTAGAGGATGTTGAGGCCGCTGCCTCCGTCCATCAGCACCTTGGAGAGTCGGGTGTTGCCGATGATCGGGTCGACAACCAATGGGTACTGCCCGGGATTCGGAACATGGTCAGGGTGGTCATCTCGATCGAAGGTGATCGCCTCTCGAGACCAGTCAAGGTACTGGGGGGTGGCCACCTTGATCGAGAAGACTTCTCGGCGTTCCCACTTGCGCTGCCGCGCCGTAAGGCACACCAAGGGCCCACCGAAGATCATGAAGGCGTTCCGTACCTCGGGGAACCCATCGTCCTTGTCTTCGTCCCGGTCGCCAGCGCCCTTCTGCTTGGCGTCGTCGTCGGGGAGCCCGAGCCTAGCGTAGTAACGTCGCAGCATGGAGCAATCCTCGAGGGCGTGCTTGACCGGGCCTTGGTGATAAGGGCATGGTTTCTTGAGCATGTCATCGAAAGGCCTAGGGCCTCTAGGGCCTCGGGGATTCTTGCATTCTACGGCCCCGACCAGATCAGCCTCCAGGACCTCCTGCTTCCCTAGGCGCCCCTTTTTCTTTCTCTTGGGGAGGTGGGAGGCCGAGGCCTCGGGGGCCTCGTCCCTCTGCTTTCCCTTGGAGTTGCTGTTGAGGAAGATGGCTCCGACAGCCTCCTCGCCCAAGGCGAAGTTGGTGGCAATGTCGAGGAGCGTGGCAGCGGAGCGTGGTACGTTCCGACCTAACTCTCAAACCAGGTCTCGGCAGGTGGTGCCGGAGAGGAAAGCCTGGACGATCTCCGAGTCGCCGACGCTGGGCAACTCGGTGCACTGTTTGGAGAAGCACCGGATGAAGTCTCGGAGAGACTTGTCCGGCTTCTGGCGATAGCTTTTAAGGTCCCAGGAATTCCCAGGGCGCACGTATGTGCCTTGGAAGTTCCCGACGAAGATCCTAACCAAGTCGCGCTAGTCATGGATTTGTGAGGGAGGAAGGTGCTCAAGCCAGGCTCGCGCTGAGTCTGACAAGAGTAAGGGGAGGTTGCGGATGATGAGCAGGTCATCATCCGCGCCACCTAGCTGGCAGGCCAGGCGGTAATCGGTAAGCCAGAGTTCGGGGTTGGTCTCGCCGCTATATTTTGCGAGATTGGCTGGTTGCTGAAACCGGGCCGGGAAAAGGGCAGCGCGGATGGCCCTGCTGAAGACCCGAGGGCCTGGCGGTTCAGGAGAAGGACTACGGTCCTCCTCACTATCGTAGCGACCGCCTCGGTGTGGGTGGTAGCCCCAAGCGGGCCCCTCATTGTTGTGGCGTCGTCGCCTGCTGGCCACCTCATGGTCTCCCTGCACCTCGCGTCGATTGCCGAGGCGGTCCAGAAGCACGGGGACCCTGTGGGCAATCGGCGCTCGAGCGGGCTCGGGTCGAGCCGGGGCTTCCCTGTCCTGCCGAGGCGGTGCCGTGGGTAGGTTTGAGATGCCCCCGTGCCGTCGGGAGGCGGAACTCTCGGCCTGCTGAACCGCGGCGGTCTCTAGGAGATCTCGGAGCTCGCCGCGGACCCGCTGCCCCTCCGTGGTAGAAGGCTCGGGCATTGCGCGGACCAGCATTGCCGCAGCCGCGATGTTCTGGCTAGCGCGATTGAAGACTGGGGGTTGCTCACTCCCTTCGTCATCATGGATGCGGTGATGCACATTGCGGGCCCTCCGTCGGGCTCCCCCGCCTTCGCCGCGACCTCGTTGTTCCTGTTCGAGAGTGTCTCGAAGCTGCTGCAGAAGAAGTTGGTCTTGTTCGACCTTGGCCTGGACCTCACGGAGTTGTTCCAGGTCTGGGCGTTGAGGTCGCGCAAGGGCGGGGATCTCGTTTCGTGCGGCCGGCAGGACAATGCGTGGAGGTGTGGCGGCGCCTGTACCTGGGCGAAGCGGGGAACGGCTACCTGCCCCCTCGTCCTCTTCGCCCGCCCTCGGCGTCCCGAGCCCGACGTGAAAACATTCATGAGTAGGGTCGTAGGTACCCTCGTCGTCGGAGTCAGGGTAGCCGAGGCAGTAATCGCTTGTGGCCAAGAACTGGCGCATAGCCCCAGGGTCGTGGAGTCCGGAGAAATCCATTCCGGGCCATGCCTCGTCCTCCTCCGAGGAGTCGGCGTGGGTGCTCAGGTCGAGAGCGAAGCGCTGACGGCGTTCTGAGGGATCCTTGTGAGCGGCAGTGTAAGCGTAGGCGTAAGAGGCGGCGGCATTTCTCAACCCAAAGGGGTATGGGGATGGTGCCGTCGCCAGATTCTGCTCCGCCGGGATCGGCTCCTCAGGGAGTGGTGGAGCGGAGCTTGACGACTGGGTATCGCCGCGTGTCACCGGCGATTTTCCTTTGTCCAAGCTCAGGCTAGACAGGTCCACAGCCAGGGACCCTATGCCAACAGCTGGTCGTAGGATATCGGCGGGGAGCGGCGTACCGCCCTGGATTCACGTAGCGTCGGGGTGGTCTTGCTCGCGTCGTGCCTGGCGAGCGTGGCGAGAGCGGCCGCCTAGGCGCCGCCTGCGCCTGGGCTGCCAGTGCGTGACTTCGTCATCGGTTGGTGGGGCTCGAGGAGTGAGGAGTACCATGTCGTACTCATGCCCTAGAGACATGAACTCTAGGCTCCCAAACCAAACCACCGTGCCAAGGCGCAATGGTCGTACGGGGTCTGCCATCCGGGACTTGCTGGGATGACGAAACTGACACGCAGAGGCCCCTACCTAGCGCGCCAACTGTCGGTGTTTCGGACCGGGGGGTCCTCAACCAACCAGTGAATTTGAACTGCGTGCCCCTAATCCCGGATGGTGATGCAAAGAGACACAAGGTTTATACTGGTTCAGGCAATCGATGCCCTACGTCCAGTCTGAGAGATTGATCTTGTATTCCTTGCACCGAAGTGCTTGTAGTAGGGGGTTACAAGCTAGGGAGAGAGGGAGCTAGTCCCAGGTCTCGGCAAGGTGTCATGTGGGTCGCTTGAGACGTTGCTCTAAGGCGGCTGGGATGTGTGCGTGTGTGTGTGTGTGTTACAAGGTGTTCTCCCTTTTTTTCCTTTTTTCTAAGTGGCCCAAGTCCTCTCCTTTTATAGTTGAAGGGAGAATAAGGACAGTACATGTTGTTAACTATGCGGCGTCGTGCCAATAGGGGCGGCATGTCCGAGCCCTGTGGCCTGTTCCTGTGGCGGCGTGGTCGTCGGAGTGGTCCGTCCTTGGAGCACTGGGGCGGCGTGCTAGTCCCATCTGATCCTGTGCGTCATGAGAGCCCTGGGACTGCCTCGGAGTGGGTGCGGCGGTGGACGTGCAAACCGCTATGGACGGACTGTGCGCGAGGCCGAGGCTTGGTCGGTGCCGAGGCTGCACCGCAGTGGGGGGTCTCGGTGGGCACGAACCCCAAGATAGCCGAGACCTTGGTGCACAGTGCCGAGGCCCCGAGTGGGCGGCTGATGACCCGGGCCAAGTTGTCCGTGCGATGTTGTTTTCGAGGCGGGGGTCGCGGGACACAGTGTAGTGTGGGTGCTGATCGTGGGCACAGCGTCAGAACATAGTGGCCGGTAATCCCCACCGTGCCCTGTCCTAGCTGGTATGGCGCTGATGTGACCTCAGGTCCCGTCGGCCATTCTGTGGCGTCGAGCCCTCGTCCGGCTGAGATTGCGGGAGTGGTTGAGGTATTAATGAGACACGACGCGCTGTCGGGAGGGTCGGCTGAGGGGGGGGGGGGGGCGACGGGCCATGGACGTACCGGCCTCGAGCGACACGGAGAATGAGGCCTCGCGTGAGATGGAGATCGGACTCCTTGCCGAGGCCTTGCGTGAAAGGCCTCGCGCGACACGGAGAATGCACCCCCTGCCGAGGCCTTCCGTGGGGAGCCTCGCGCGAGGTGGAGATCGTGTTCCCTGCCGAGGCCTCCCGTGGAGAGCCTCGCGCGAGGCGGAGATTGCGTCAGGACGCCGAGACCTCCTGCGCGAGGCTCGAGGCGAGGCGGAGGGCTTGGTGGGCCCGGTCGTGGCGGGTGAGGGGCCCACGGCTTACCTTCTAGCTTTGTTTTTTGATGGGACTTAAGCGACCCCTTTGATGTTCGCTCGGGGTACCCCGTTCTAAGGTACCCGACACATCCTAAGTGTAGATAAGGTATTTTAGTTATCAACATCAATCGCTTGCACTCAATCACACATGATCATAAAGCATACATACAATGAAACATAAAAGAACAATAGTATGTTTCACATATTTCATAGCAATATTTCATATAGCAATGCTTATGCATGAATGAATGATGCTTATGCTATGCAATGCAAGTGCAATTATGCAAGCCTAACACCTAGGGTGTTACAATGCGCATCCAGCTCCTATCTTCAATCGACATGCTGCTGCCTTGCCTCCTGGAAAACAGCCCACCGACTCTTCACCACAGACCCAACCTTCCCAACAACACCAACTATATTATCCGATTACCCTGCCTGCTTCAGCTTGACACCTGCATTAAATCAGTACAGTAAGGTTATTTTGTAATGATACATGCTCTTTGCTAGAAAAAGTAGGTGACTTGATATTTTAGTTTAATGATTGCTTCAAAGAATGCTATACATGTAGGTAAAGAGCATATCTAGAGGGGATGCCTGGAATTAATCCAATTGGGTTTTCTACGAGCACTTCCATACGAAAGTCACTGGAGTTGGCGATAAGAGAGAATTGAGGCTACGAGAACATCTCAATCTCACCTTTTTGGACCGGAGCTAAACGAGGGACTGAAGTTTAGTTGGGCAGTATGGATATGAATATTTCAGTTATATATGAAGCTCTTAAAAACAACTGACTTGAAACATATAGCAACAGATGAGTATATTGATTTTGGCATGGTGATAATCCTCGGACAGTAGCTAACATTCAACGCATAGGCAATTACCTAGTGGACTAATAAATCACAAGATCATCATGACAAAGCAATTTGACGAAATGATTACATGAAGTAGGAATATTTGTAAAGAAAACAGTGGCGGAGCTCACAACAAATTATAGGGGGGGGGGCATGCATCTTATCTAATACAAATCAACATGTAGAGTCATATTTTCAATAGATATAATACAACATCCTAATCGATTCAGCATTTAGAAATTGGGAAACTCAGAAGCAAATAAAAAAATAACTACAAACCAAGCAAACTAAATTAGCACTGATGGACTCAAAACAAGCAACAGACGAGCAGGTTTTGATGTGGTGAAGATGGGCCGGCCCGTTTTGCTGGTTACTCCAATCTCTTGACGGATGCGTGCACGATTTAGTACCACGTTGCTAACTCAATTGCGACTAGCACAGCTTAAAGATTTGAGTCCCTAAAATGAAATTTGACGACACTAGCTTACACTCAGCACGCTATTAGGCAAACTTGGCTCGGCTCCCTTTGGGCTGATCCTGACCGGGTCATAGGCTTGGTTTTTTTTACAAACCTTTGTTTTTTTTTACAATCTCATTATTAATGTATAACGCCCATTCTTTTTTAGGTATATTTTTGCAAAATAATTATTTAAGTAAACATTATCTGCACATTCTTTTTATGTATTTTTTTGCAAAATAATTATTTATGACAAAAATATTTGCCCAACCTATATATCTCAAACTTAGTTCATCATCTCCTACTGAGTTGCCACGTCATCTCCGTGTCTGAGTGCCATGTCATGTCCCACTTGCCGTTTCTTCATGACCCACTACCTTGTTATTGCCCAATATCTTGCGCTAGCTAATACGACCCACATCTTCAGTCTGTAGTTGGGTTGATCATCATGTCCTACTGAGTTGCCAGGTCATCTTCGCCTGAGTGCCACATCATGTCCTAGTTGTCAGTTCTTCATGACCCACTACCTTGTTATGCCCCCAACATCTTGCGCTAGCTAGGTAAGGCCCACATCTTCTGCATGTAGTTGGGTGGATAATCATGTTCTGCTGAGTTGCCACGTCATCTCCGCCTGAGTGCCATGTCATGTCCTACTTGTCAGTTCTTCACGACCCACTACCATGTTCTGCCCCAACATCTTGCACTAGCTAGGTAGGACCCACAACTACTACCCGTACGTTGGGTTGGTCATCATGTCCTGCTGAATTGCCACGTCATCTCCGCCTGATTGCCATGTCGTGTCTTAGTTGCCAGTTCTTCGTGACCCGATACCTTGGTATGGCTCAACACAACTTGCACAAGCTAGGTAGGGTGACCCACGTCTTCAGTCCATAGTTGGGTTGGTCATCATGTCCGTCTGAGTGCCACGTCATCTCCGCATGATTGCCATGTCATGTCTTACTTGTTAGTTGTTCATGACCCACTACCTTGATATGCCCCAACACATCTTACACTAGCTAGGTAGGACCCATGTTTTGTGTCTGTAGTTGGGAGAAAAAAGCTATCAAAAGATATGTGTATTGATAGATTTTTATTTTATAATTTATTTAATGATGTCCATGACAACCGAAGGGCGGGCCTGGTGCAAGCGGTAGAGTCTTACCGCCTGTGACCGGAAGGTCCCGGGTTCGAGTCGCGGTCTAATCGCATTGCACAGGCGAGGGTAAGGCTTGCCACTGACACCCTTCCCCAGACCCCGCACAGAGCGGGAGCTCTCTGCACTGGGTACGTCCTTTTTATGTCCATGACAACCATAATATAAATTAATATTGGTAATAATATGACAATGTTATATTAAATCCATATCAAATTAAAATAGATTTTTGATAGATTTTTTCTTTCATGGTAAAGTACATAAATATTTACTCACGAATATTACATAATTTTAGTTTCCACACTATCCATGTGTTGGTACAGTTAAATATCAAGTTTCACTATTTCCTTTAAGGACCCATGAAAATATCTATAACTAATATCATAATTTCATTTTTTGACGGAATTTTATTTTATTGGACCATCTACTTTGATTTAGCAAAATCCTTCATCAAATTCTTCTGCCCCACATAAATTTTCCCTCCAAACACATTCCCATGCACAAAAACCAAAGGTCGTGAAAAAAAACCTATGCTACCACGCTAGGAAACTAGGATTAGCTTTCATCAGCGGCCCCCATGGTAGGATTAGTTTTAATCAGCACCATTCCCATAATTGCGATCTATTCCAAAAAACCGTGAGGGAGAGGATCGGAGGGTCCCTTCGTTTTTGCCCTAGCTCAAGTCCGCTGGCGCCGTTGCCGCCGGACACCAGGACGCGGCATCCCTCCATGGACGTCGCCTCTAGAGATCCCAGCAAGAGTGCAATGACGGTGCCTCCATCCAAGAAGACGCCACCGTCTACTTCACAACGCGATGGCACTGGACAACTTAGGAAACATCCCGCTAGATCAATCGAACAACAGCCTCATATTGAAGCCGTCGTTGAGGAAGAAGATGAAGAGGAACACACCAGGTCACTAAGGTTTCGCCACGCCAGGTATGCAGATGATGTTATAGTACTGCTCGTCCACTAGGGTTTATGAGTAGTATCGTTTAGAGATATGCTTTACGTCTTAGGGCAAGCACACATGCCATAGGCACACAGATTACAGATGCCAAATACTACTCGTCCGTAGTCCGCTCCCCACTCGGCATGCAGTGGCAACAGCGGCAGCGTCCAGGCCCGACGCTGAGGCACGTAGGATGCGCGGCGGCACTAGGTGCTCTCAGGCTCTGTGTCGCACGTGGTTTGCCGCTCCCCTCCTGCTATCGGCCGATGGCCACTCAGCGGGTGGCCCTGCTAGCTGCTCTTGTGCGCGACTTCGCTTAGCGCTTTGCGTGGCCAGTGCTTCCCAATGCCGGCCCTGGGGCAGGGCGAGCGGCCGGGGCAGATGCCCCAGGCCCCAAATGTCTTGGCACCATCTCAAGTATACACTTGTCGGTGTTTCGTACAAGCACCGGCAAGTAAATTTATAGTAATGCGCGTTAGGCTCGGATGGTGCGCTAAAGGACACAAGATTTATACTGGTTCGGGCCGAATGTCCCTACGTCCAGTTTGCTACTGCTTGTGTTATTAGCACCGTGAACGGTCTGTAGTAAGGGGGTACAAACGATCGAGAGAGGGACTGGTCCCAAGTCTCTGATGGAAGGGTTGAAAGGAGGTCAAGAGCTTCGTAGCCGCTTGACTGTGTCTATTAGTGCGTGGTCTCGTTTTGGTCTTCTCCGTCTCTCCCTCTGATGGAGGAAGCGCATCCCCTTTTATAGAGGAAGGGGGTGGCTTTTACAAGGGCCAGGGTTTAGGATGTATATTCTACTTAGTCTTGTGGCTCACGTCTACCCAATCCTCCTCCTTCATTCTGGTGAGTGCGAAGGAAGATAGACGCCTACAATACTGTTGATGTCTCTGTAGAATGTCAGGTTGATTATAGAATGCTGTCCTGCGTAGGGTGTGGGCTGTAGTACTGTGGTTTTGACTTATTGGCCTCTCCCAGCCTTGCTCCGCACGCCTTCTGGTTCCTGTGATGCTTCGTCGGAGGGACGAGGGGTCGGGGTTTGGAGCGACGACGTGGTCAAGGCCTTCTGACTTGACGGACCTGAGGGGTCGGGAAGCGGGTGCCGCTCCCTTGGGTCCATTGCGTGGTGACGAAAAGTCCGTCATGCGTGGAGATATTAAGTCCTTTTCTGGAGCATAGCGGTTGTCGTATATCTTCGTCGGGTCGCGTGTCCCAGGGCTGAAGGCGGCGCCTACAACTCTACAGGGCGAGGAGCACGCACCTGTACAACCTTTCGGGCTCTGCGGCGCCCGGAAGGTCTAAAGCTCCTATCCTGTCATCCCCTGGCAGTACTTTTCCTGCCAGGACGCAGGGTATGGTCCTTGGAGCCACGGTTGACCCGAACGTCTTGTCTTGCCCTGCACTTATCATCTCGAGGGAATGGGGAGAAGTTGTCAGGGAGGATGAATCCAATCTTTAGATATGGAGCAGGGTGAGACTCGTTCCTTGCTGTCGGGCGAAACGGAGACCAATTCCTATCTCTCGGGTGAGACCGACCTCGCCCCTCCGGGGTCGGGCGAGGCGGAACCTATCCCTCAGCCCTCGGGTGAGACCGAGCCCACCTTCAAGGCGTTGGGCGAGACGGAGTTTATCCCTTGGCCCTCGGGCGAGACCGAGCCTGTCTTCGAGGCGTCGGGTGAGACGGAGTTTATCCCTTGGCCCTCGGGCGAGACCGAGCCTGTCCCAATGGCGTCGGGCGAGATGGAGATTAACCTTGAGCCCTTGGGCGAGACCGAGCCTGTCCCAATGGCGTCGGGCGAGGCGGAACCAAACTCCTGTTTACCCGAACGAGGGATGAAACATCGCCCTTATGCGTCCAGAAGTTTTTCACGTTCGGCGGTTATTGGTTCCACCTTCTGGGGTACCCCGGTATTAGGTCCCCGACAGTAGCCCCCGAGCCTCTAGGTGATTCGAGTAGAACCGCCTGGAGGGTGTTTTTTGACTTCATCGAAGTTACTTCGCTAGAGGGTGCGTGCGAGCGCACCCGATGGGTGTAGCCCCTGAGCCCTCGGGTGATTCGAGTAGAGTCGTCCGGGGGGTTGTATCGGTCCCTTCACGGGTAAGGCTGAAGGACTTAGTTTTTTATCAACTGGATGTTTTTCTGAGTGGGTCGTGGCATCCCGTTCGCTGGGAACTGATTCAGGGCTGACCTAACTGGTGCTTCTGCCCTTGATTTCGGATCGTTCGCGGATCCTTTCTTAGTTGGGCCGGCCGGCGAGCTTCTAGGCCCTAGGTGGATCCGCCCGTGGCGCTCGAAGCGGCCCAGACGGAGGAGGGTCTAGCCGGAGGGTCCTCGAGTGCGGCGGTGGTGCCGCATAGGGTGAGGAGGGAGCCACCCCCGGCCCCTTTGTCGGGAGGAAGCCGCTCCCCTACGAGGGGAGAGCCGCCGCTCCAGTGGATGGCCGCTCAGGACCCGACGTCGGCTCTTTTCTCGCTTGATGATCATTCCGAGAGCATGGAGCGGGAGGGTCTCGACATCGGGATCTCGACCATGCTGAACGCCCTGGACTAGGCCAGAGGAGCCCTCCGTGAGATCGTTATCCCTACCACTCAGGTATTTTCTGGGCTTTCTTCTTTCTTCGTATGTTTTTGTGTTTTCGTATTTCTGACACCAGTCTTCTTCCTCTTCAGGTTCTTGTTGCTCGTAGCCGGAATAAATCCCAATTCCTCCGTGAGCAGAAGGCGGAGTGGGATCGCCTCTCCGAGGAGGCCCGGCTGCGAGCAAACATGGCCGCCCAGCTTGCTACCGCCCAGGAGCGGGAGGCCCAGGCGCGTCAGGACGCGGAGGAGGCCCACGGGATGTTCGAGGATCTGTCGGCGATGTCTAAGCTGGATGGGGAGGAGATTGCCAGGCTCCAAAAAGAGTGAGACGAGCTGCTGTAGAGGAATGCCGCGGCCAATGAGAAGGCCGGCGAAGTCCTGAAGGAGCTGGAGATGGAGCGGGAACTCCGGCGGGAGACCGAGAGTAGGGCCATGGCCCTCCAGCAGAAGGTGGACGAGGACATCGTGGTGGTCCGCTCTCTCCGGGCAGAGCTCGGTGACGCGGTGAACGGAAGGCTGAGTGCTGAGAACATCTCCATCAAGCTAGAAAAAGAGGCTGCCTATACGCGAAGGGCCCTTCAGGTTGAGAGCGATGAGCACGATCTTCTACAAGCTGCGGTCGGGGTGGTCCTTAATGCCCTGAATGTGATGGAGCCGGTGGAGACCAGCCCGCTCACGGCTCGTGTCGCAGGTATCACGGCTCGGGTGGGCCAGCTTGAGGAGAGCGCCTTTCACGCCGGGATTACCTAGGCCTTCACCATTGCCCACGCCCATTACGAGAAGGAAATAAACCTGAAGGTGATGAGCGAAGGCTTCCCGTCCACCTACGAGGATGAAGAACTGGAGGAAATGGAGAAGATGGTTGCTCCCCTTGCGAAGAACCTGGCAGACAATCTAAAAGAGATGGTTCTCCCTCCGCGGGAGTAATTAGTCGAACAATTTTGAGAACAACTTATATGTAATATGTGGACAAGTGTCGGTATTTTTCGAGTCTGGACGCTTTTCGTGATTTTGCGTCGTAATTTCATTTTGTTTGATTTTTTACGATCTTACCAATATGTTCCCCTGAATTATGCCGCTGGTTATAATGCGAGGAGATTGTTCCGAAGGAAAGAAAGGAGGTAGCCGTACCTTAACCAGCCCCCGAGTAAGGTCCGACGCCCTGCATTTGCTGGGGTCGGGGGTTACTGGAGATTGGAACAGTGGTTTTGGTGATAGGGTCGACGAAGTCCATGGATGTCCTCGCAATATTCCCCGCCCTGTCTTCCAACAGAAATCCCCAACTGGGGACTCTATGGGCTCGGCAAGGTGGGGCCTTCGAACCTGTGTCCCTGTATTGATTGGCTCGAGCCCCCGAGCCTTGTTAGGGTCTGATAGGGGTCGGCCGTTATTTGCATGTTACCCCGTCCTCGGTTTTTGCAATCGGAGGGGCTGAGTGAACGACACTTGCCTCGACGGCTCGAGTATCATGCTCAATCGAGCTCACTAACGGGTACGTTTGTGTGGAATCCGGGTCCATCATTTGCTGATGGGGTCGGCAGAGCCCTCTGGTGGCACTCCATAACTTCTTAACCCGCCTCCCGGCAGATGCCCGAGTCGTTCGATAAGCTCAGGTGGCCCGATGGCCTCTCCTCGATGGAGATTCTGTGGGTTTGGCTCGGGGTTAGAATCGAACGAGAAAAGGTTGAGATGTCCCAGTCCACTTCTGAGCGGGGTCAGGCAGGGCCGCTGGGGCTTGTCTCAGTTATTTCTCCCTGGCTCTGTTCGGCATGAGGTGGCCTCGAGCCCTTCGCGGGCCGACCTTCGAACCTCGGCCTATTGCCGCCTATATCGAATGACGGCCGTTTCGTGATGTGACATGAAGCGTTGGGATGTCTTATATATGTATAATATAATTGAAATGAAGGTGGGGTCGATAACGTTACCTTGGCGGTATGTTCGTGCGGGGTTCGGGCCCTGATGATGGGGTTGGAGTAACCTGCATAAGAATCGCTATTCTTTGTTTTTTCGTATCTCGGTGGTGGTCTGAGCCGTTTAATTGACTTGGGCAGCCTGACAGCTTCTCCCATGGGGGAGATTCTATAGGCGGACCCCTCCGAATCCTTCTTGCGAAGGCAGGCGTCGAAGCTGGAGATGCGGGGGGTGTTGAGTATGATTTTTCTGGTGAACAGAAACACCGTAGCTACCGAGGCGTAGGGTCTACTAGTTCGTCTAGTTTTACTCAAAGTTTTGTGCCCGTATGTCGCACCCTTAGTTTCAAGTGTACGGAGGGGTCGGGTGAGGAGGATGTCTAGACTGGTTGACATCCTCGGCAGCCCCCGAGGGATGTTCGTGTCCCTGCCGTCTGACGGGGTCGGAAGCTCGAGAATAAATTTTAACGCGTAAAGTAAGAAGGCAGAGATGCTTATCTTTCTTTGGACGTTCGTTCGTTGTCTCTCCTGGGCCGAATGGCCGGCCCAGGAGATCCGTTAGGGCTCCGCTTTGCAGAGGTCCTATCGTCGCATCATCCCGTGGTCCTGCTTGGGGAGACGAAGGGTTGTCTGCCCACATAGGCGCCTTAATTACCGCATCCGGAGCGGGTCAGTGGCTGGCCATACCTAGGCAGTGTGCAGTTTGACCAGGGGCAGACGCCTCGTCGACCGGGGCGCATCCCGTCAGTTCCGGCGCGTCCCCTCAGGTATTAATCAGCATTGATTTTGTATTTAAAGAGGAGAAGGGAGAGGGGTTTTCGTCCAACCTTTCGCCTTTCCTTAGCTGCAGTGGCTCTTCTTTAAATAGGGGGGGAGGGGTTCTCATCCTACCTCATCTTCTACCTCTGAGCCGCTGTCTCTCCTTCTTCTTCCTTTCCGCCGAATGCATCCGTGCGTCGTGGTGGTTCCTGAGTGAGGAAGAGTAATGCCCGAGAGAGAGAAAAACTTACAAACCCGTTCGTGAATCTGGAGCGTGATGTCAAGCCGGAGGTCATCCAACATGAATGAGATGGTGTATGCCGCCCTTGGTGAAGAGTCGCTGCTGCCGAAGGAGAAGCGGCGCTGGGGGGCACCGTGCGTCGTCGGCTTCGCCGTCGTTCGCCGTGCTCCTCCTTTGGTGGGAGGGGTTCCCTACCCTGATGCCATTGTCGGGATTGTGGCCAGCGATGATGGCGTAGTCCCCAGACGCCCTGGCGGAGACATCACTGTCGGGGTCGCGGTCGTCGACGATGGCGTAGTCCCCGGACGCCCTGGCGGAGACGTCACTGTCGGGGTCGCGGTCGTCAACGATGGCGTAGTCCCCGGACGCCTAGGCGGAGACGTCACTGTCGGGGTCACGGTCGTCAACGATGGCATAGTCCTCGGACGCCCCGGCAGAGGCGTTGTAGATGACGGCGCCTTCGAAGACCCTGCGAAGCGGCGGGATATCGGGATGTCGCCGATGGAGAGCGTGGCGCGGCGATCGCAGTAGACGAGCTGGCCCGTGTACATGCCCTGGGCGTCGCCGATGGAGAGCATGGCGCGGCAACCGCAGTAGACGAGCTGGCCCGTGTACATGCCCTAGGCGTCGCCGATGGAGAGCGTGGCGCGGCGACCGCAGTAGTACTTGTAGTAGAGCTAAGCAGAGACTGTAATGAAATAACTTTGTGGGGAAGCCCCCGAGCAAACAGTCCTCTGAATTTATAAGTATATTGTTCCTTTTTGTAATGAAATCGCTTTGTAAGTGACGAATTTGTGCAAAAAATGAACAAAATTATATCCTTTGCTTATGGCAAGCAATTATTATTTTCTCTCCTTTCTGTAGGAATGATTTTAGTGCTTTCCGACTCTTCTCATGGTCTAAGTCATAAGAAGCTAGGAACGTGGGCGAACTAATTCTGATTGAACTGGTGAGCAAAGAGGTTGCAGCCGCTGGGGCGTGGGTGTCTCGCAGTCCTACCAGTTGTATTCAGAATTGGTTCCCAAGATCTTAGCCCTCAGGACTCGTTTATGAGGCGAATGGAAAACTTAGAGAATGTTTGTAAGTATAACACAGGAGTTTTTTGCAAGCGTAATAGTTGTATTACATATGTCATATGTTGCGATCACATGCCAGCCCCCGAGTGAGGTCTGCCCCCTCGTGATTTGCAGGGGTCGGAAGTCACTAAGGATTAGGGTTTTGTTATGACAAAATCTGATAAGGACGAAGTGTAAGCTTATTTTAGGGATAGAAACGACGTAGCTGCTCAATGTTCCAGGCGTTGGTGAAGACCTCGCCTTTGATGGTTTTCAACCGGTAGGCGCCTGGGCGAAGTATTTCCACGATGACGTAGGGCCCTTCCCAGGGCGGAGAGAGTTTGTGACGGTCCTTGTTGCTCTGCACAAGATGGAGGACGAGGTCTCCGACATTGAAGGCTCGACGCCGCACCTGTCGGCTGTGGTACCGCCGCAACGCTTGCTGGTACTTAGCTGAACGGAGGAGGGCGATGTCGCGGGCTTCATCCAGCTGGTCCATGGCGTCTTGGTGAGATGCCTCGGCTCCCTATTCATCATATGCTCTGATTCTTGGTGCTCTGTAGTCGAGGTCTGTTGGGAGAATGGCCTCAGAACCATAGACCATGAAGAAAGGTGTGTAGCCGGTGGCCCGGCTAGGAGTTGTCCTTAGGCTCCAGAGCACAGCCGGGAGCTCAGCGAGCCAACGCGTGTCGAACTTGTTCAACCGGTTGAAAATTCTGGGTTTGAGACCTTGAAGAAGCATGCCATTTGCGCGCTCGACCTGCCCGTTCGTCCGGGGGTGCGCGACGGCTGCCCAATCGATTCGGATGTGTTGTTCATCACAGAATTGAACGAATTTCCTACCGGTGAACTGCGTGCCATTGTCTGTGATGATGGAGTTCGGTACTCCAAAGCGATGGATGATGTCGAGAAAGAACATCACAGCTTGCTCGGATTTGATTGTGGATATTGGTCGAGCTTCAATCCATTTTGTAAACTTGTCTATGGTGACAAGCAGGTGGGTAAAGCCCCCGGGTGCCTTTTTGAGTGGTCCAACCAGGTCGAGCCCCTAGACCGCGAAGGGCCACGTGATGGGGATCATCTGGAGAGCCTAAGCCGGGAGGTGTGTTTGCCGAGCGTAGTACTGGCACCCTTCGCAGGTGCGTACAATTTGCTCGGCATCGGCTACTACGGTGGGCCAGTAGAAACCTTGTCGGAATGCATTCCCAACCAAGGTTCTTGGTGCGGCATGATGACCGCATACTCCACCGTGGATGTCGCCCAGTAGGAGTTTTCCCTGTTCGCCAGGGATACAGAGTTGCAGAATTCCGATGTGACTTCGTTTGTAGAGTTCACCCTCTACAAGAACGAAGGACTTGGCACGTCGTGCGAGCCATCGGGCTTCCGTCTTGTCTGCTGGTAGCATGTCGTGAAGGAGGTAGTCGAGGTAAAGCGTTCTCCAGTCATCGGGAGGGTCGGACTCCACTGCTGGGTCCTCTCCAAGCTCCATGACCTCGGGGTCGGGCAGAGTAGTTGGCGGATCGGCCCCGGGGGTCGGACTAGAAGGGCCATCGTCGGCTTGTTCTGACCCCGCGTAGCATACCGAGGGTTTGTGTTGATCACTGGCAAAGACGCCTGTTGGGACTAGCTCTCGACTGGATGCTGCCTTTGCGAGCGTGTCGGCCGCTTCGTTGAGGCGCCTAGGGATGTGATTGAGTTCAAGGCCATCGAATTTGTCCTCCCGACGTCGGACCTCTTGACAGTATGCCTCCATCTTGGCGTCGTGGCAGTACGACTCTTTCATGACCTGGTTGACGACCAGCTGAGAGTCACCCCTGATGTCGAGGCGTCGGATGCCCAGCTCGATGGCGATTTGTAGGCCGTTGATGAGCGCTTTGTATTCTGTAGTATTGTTTGATGAGGGGAAATGAAGTCGAACCATGTACCTCATGTGGACCCCGAGGGGGGATACAAAGACTAGTCCTGCTCCGGCGCCCTTCTTCATCAGTGATCCGTCGAAGTACATTGTCCAGTATTCTTGATCGACGGATGCTGGTGGCATTTGGACCTCGGTCCACTCCATGACGAAGTCAGCTAGTGCCTGAGATTTGATCGCCGTTCGGGGGGCATAAGAAATGCCCTGATCCATCAGCTCGAGTGCCCACTTTGCGGTTCTTCCCGTAGCGTCATGGCTATGAACGACCTCGCCAAGGGGGAACGACGTCACTACTGTCACGGGGTGCGATTCGAAGTAGTGACGTAGCTTCCTTTTGGTGATGAGGATGGTGTAGAGGAGTTTTTGGATTTGGGAGTAGCGGGTTTTGGAGTCGGATAACACCTCGCTGATGAAATATACAGGGCGCTGCACCCTGAAAGCGTGCCCCTCTTCCTCTCGCTCTACTATTAAGGCGGAGCTAACCACTTGGGTGGTGGCCGATATATATAGTAGGAGAGATTCTCCGTCACATGGAGGAACTAGGACCGGTAGTTTAGTCAAAAATCGTTTAACCATGTCAAGCGCCTCCTGAGCCTCGGCTGTCCACTCGAAGCGGTCAGTTTTCTTCAGGAGTCGATAAAGGGGGAGTCCTCGTTTGCCGAGGCGTGAAATGAATCGGCTGAGGGCGGCAAGGCACCCTGTGATCCGCTGAACCCCCTTTATGTTTTGGATCGGGCCCATCATGATGGCTGATATTTTCTCCGGGTTGGCTTCGATGCCACGCTTGGAGACGATGAAGCCGAGCAGCATGCCCCTCGGGACCCCGAAAACACATTTTTCGGGATTGAGTTTGATGCCGTTTGCCCGGAGTTTCGCAAAGGTGCGTTCAAGGTCGGCGACAAGGTGGTCAGCTCGCTTGGATTTGACTACGATGTCGTTGACATAGGCCTCAACGGTTCGCCCGATGAGGTCTCCAAAGCAATTAAGCATACAGCGCTGGTACATTGCCCTAGCATTCTTCAGACCGAACGGCATTGAAATGTAGCAAAACGATCTGAAGGGCGTGATAAAAGATGTCACGAGCTGGTCGGACTCTTTCATCGCGATTTGATAGTAGCCGGAGTATGCGTCAAGGAAGCAGAGGGTTTTGCACCTCGAGGTGGAATCGACTATTTGGTCTATTCGTGGCAAAGGAAACGGATCCTTTGGACACGCTTTGTTGAGGCCAGTATAATCGACGCACATTCTCCATTTCCTGCTCTTTTTTTGGACAAGAATAGGATTTGCTAACCACTCTGGGTGGTATACTTCCTTAATGAATCCTGCGGCCAGTAGTTTGGCTATCTCCTCGCCGATGGCTCTACGTTTCTCCTCGTCGAAGCGGCGTAGGCATTGTTTCACCGGCTTGGAGCCCAGGAGGATTTGGAGAGTATTCTCGGCGACCTCCCTCGGGATGCCCGGCATATCCGAGGGTTTCCACGCAAAGATGTCCTTGTTGGCACGGAGGAAGTTGACGAGCGCGCTTTCCTATTCGGAGGAGAGCGCGGTCCCGATACGGACTTTTTTTGCCCTCGGAGCTACTAGGATCCAAGAGGACGTCCCTGGAGCCTTCTGCCGATTCAAACGATCCGGACGACTTCTTTGCGTCGGGTGTCCCTTCAATGACCTCCTTCCTGAGGGTGGCGAGCTCTTCGGATGCGATGACTGCGGATGCGTGTCCGCAGCATTCGACCTCGCACTCGTAAGCGCGCTGGAAGGAGGTGCCGATGGTGATGATCCCGCGGGGGCCTGGCATCTTCAGCTTCAGGTACGTGTAATTGGGTACGGCCATGAACTTCGCGTAGCATGGTCGCCCCAGGATGGCGTGGAAAGTCCCTGGGAACCCCACTACATCGAAGGTGAGGATCTCAGTTCGGTAATTGGACCGATCCCCAAAAGTGACGGGCAGGTCGATCTGCCCCAGTGGCACGGCCTGCCTTCTAGGCACGACACCATGGAAAGGTGCCCAGATGGGACGGAGGTTCGTTTGGTCGACGCCCATCTCATCGAGCGTCTTGGCGTACATGATGTTGACGCCGCTGCCTCCATCCATCAGTACTTTGGTGAGCCGCTTTGGACCGACGATCGGATCGACGACGAGCGGGTACCTTCCCGGGTGTGGGATGGCATCCGGATGGTCAGTCCGGTAAAAGGTTATGGCGGATTCCAACCACCGGAGAAAAGTTGGCGTGGCCGGTCCGGTGGTATAGACCTCACGACGTGCGACCTTCTGGCGGCGCCTGGAGTCGTAGGCCATTGATCCTCCGAAGATCATGAGAGCGCTGGTCGGCATTGGAAAGGTGTCGTCCTTCTCCTCTGTGTCATCAGTGGTGGGGATAGGCTCCTTCCCCTGCTCCCCCTTGTTAAGTCCCCCGGCCAAGTATTTGCGCATAAGGCCGCAATCTTTGTATAGATGCTTGGCCGGGAAGGCGTGGTTCGGACATGGCCCCTCGAGCATTTTCTCGAAGTGGTTCGGAGTGCCCTCCACGGGCTTCCGGCCACCTTTGCGGTCGGCAGCGGCCGCGAGCGAGTTGTCGCGACGTTGCTTCTTATTTTTCCCTTTGGCGGGACGGTTGGAGGCGCCTTCGCCGGCGTCCTCGTTCTGCCTTGTCTTTCCGTCAGAGCGATCAAAGATGGCTCCGACCGCCTCCTCTCCAGAGGCGTGACTGGTGGCGATGTCCAGGAGTTCCTTGGTAGTCTGCGGGCCCCTGCGTCCTAGCTTGTGGACCAGGGATTCGCAGGTTGTCCCGGATAGAAAGGCTCCTATCATGTCGGCGTCGGCGACGTTCGGGAGCTCGTTGCACTATCGAGAGAAACGCCGGATGTACCCGCGGAGGGTTTCATTGGCCTTCTAGCGGCAGTTCTTGAGGTCCCATGGGTTTCTAGGGCATTTGTACGTGCCCTGGAAGTTACCCACGAAGATCTCCATCAGATCCGCCCAACTTTGAATAGCATTGGACGGCAGGTGCTCCAGCCATGCTCGCGCCGAATCGGCCAAGAACAGCGGGAGATTGCGAATAATGAAGTTGTCATCACTCGCACCACCGGCCTGACATGCAAGCCGATAATCTTCGAGCCAAAGCCCGGGATTTGTTTCGCTAGAATATTTAGGAATGTTGGTAGGCGGTCGATACCTTAGGGGGAACGCAGCGTTGAGGATGTGTCGACCGAAGGCCTGAGGGCCTGGTAGGCCAGGGCTCGGGCTTTGGTCCTCATTGCTATCGTAGCATCCGCCATGTCAGGGATGGTAGCCACGGCGTGCTGCTTCTCCATCGTCACCGTGGGCACGTCTCTGAGAGTCGATGATGCTGTGTACGTCGCGGCCATGGCCAAGGCATTGATGTACTGGGACGACGGAGGGCTGCCCACCGGCTGGCGGTGTTTGGTGAACGGACACGTCCTTGGTGGGACGCACTGAGGGCATGCGCTGGCTGGTGTCGGGTTCGCGTCGTCGAGACAACGAACTTTCCGCCTGCTACACCGCTGCACACTCGAGCAACGTGCGAATCTCCCGGTGAGCGCGGCGATCCTCGGACGTCGCGGCCTTCGGAAGGCCATGCAGCAAGGCGGTTGCTGCGGTGATGTTCTGGCTGGCTCGGGCAAAGTGAGGAAGGGCCCCATCATCGGTGAGGATCCTTTGATGTACGGTGCGGGCCATGGCGCACGCGCGCCCCCCGTCTTTGCGGCGTTCAATCTCGCGATTGATGTCCGCGTATTCCTGGACGAGCCCTTGCCCGGCCTCATCGATCTCTTGCTGACGGGCCCTCAGCTGCTCCATCCTTAGGCGAGATGGGGCTGCCGTCTCATCCCTGGATCCACCATCAGGGTTGTTTGTGGGGGTGACCTCTTCCCTGGAGACACTTTCGACGTGACCCTCGGGGGTCTGCGTCATGAAGCATTCCCAGGAAGGGTGGTGGCTCCCCCTACTGGAATCCGAGCTGGAGAACGATCCTGGTTCCTCGTTGAGGAGCCCGTAGAGGGTCTCTGTATCATGCTCAATCGCCCCCACGAACTCGATGTCCGTGGGTGATTAAACCATACGTAGCGCCAGAAGGCGGCCAGTGGTTGCCGCAGCGTTGCGGAGACCGAACGGAAACACTGTCGGGGCGCTCCGTACGGACCCTTCCAGACACAGGGTGGTGTTGTGAGAGGCCTCCCTTGATGACGGGACTCTCCGCGAGTTGCCCGGCGGGCCCTCAAGCCTAAGACGGCTGAGGTTGATGGAAGGGGGAGATGGGGCGGCTGAGTGAGTCAGCGCCAGCTCTCCTCCTGGTGTGACGATGAAATCTAGGTCGTCGAAACGCACATGTGCGCCCGGGGCCCAGGTGATTGCGTGGGTGGCCATCCGAGGCCTGATTTGGAACGCGCAAGTCCCCTACCTGGCGCACCAACTGTCGGTGTTTCGTACAAACACCAGCAAGTAAATTTATAGTAATGAGCGTTAGGCTCGGATGGTGCGCTAAAGGACACAAGATTTATACTGGTTCAGGCCGAATGTCCCTACGTCCAGTTTGCTGCTGCTTGTGTTATTAGCACCGTGAACGGTCTGTAGTAAGGGGTACAAACGATCGAGAGAGGGACTGGTCCCAAGTCTCTGATGGAAGGGTTGAAAGGAGGTGAAGAGCTTCGTAGCCGTTTGACTGTGTCTATGAGTGCGTGGTCTCGTTTCGGTCTTCTCCGTCTCTCCCTCTGATGGAGGAAGCACATCCCCTTTTATAGAGGAAGGGGGTGGCTTTTACAAGGGCCAGGGTTTAGGATGTATATTCTACTTAGTCTTGTGGCTCACGTCTACCCAATCCTCCTCCTTCATTCTGGTGAGTGCGAAGGAAGATAGGCACCTACAATACTGTTGATGTCTCTGTAGAATGTCAGGTTGATTACAGAATGCTGTCCTGCGTAGGGTGTGGGCTATAGTACTGTGGTTTTGACTTATTGGCCTCTCCCAGCCTTGCTCCGCACGCCTTCTGGTTCCTGTGATGCTTCGTCGGAGGGACGAGGGGTCGGGGTTTGGAGCGACGACATGGTCAAGGCCTTCTGACTTGACAGACCTGAGGGGTCGGGAAGTGGGTGCCGCTCCCTTGGGTCCATTACGTGGTGACGGAAAGTCTGTCATGCGTGGAGATATGAAGTCCTTTTCTGGAGCGTAGCGGTTATCGTATATCTTCATCGGGTTGCGTGTCCCAAGGCTGAAGGCGGCGCCTACAACTCTACAGGGCGAGGAGCACGCACCTGTACAACCTTTCGGGCTCTGCGGCGCCCGGAAGGGTCAAAAGCTCCTGTCCTGTCATCCCCTGGCAGTACTTTTCCTGCCAGGACGCAGGGTATGGTCCTTGGAGCCACGGTTGACCCGAATGTCTTGTCTTGCCCTACACTTATCATCTCGAGGGAATGGGGAGAAGTTGTCAGGGAGGATGAATCCAATCTTTAGATATGGAGCAGGGTGAGACTCGTTCCTTGCCGTCGGGCGAAACGGAGACCAATTCCTATCTCTCGGGTGAGACCAACCTCGCCCCTCCGGGGTCGGGCGAGGCGGAACCTATCCCTCAGCCCTCGGGCGAGACTGAGCCCGCCTTCAAGGCGTTGGGCGAGACAGAGTTTATCCCTTGGCCCTTGGGCGAGACCGAGCCTGTCTTCGAGGCGTCGGGTGAGACGGAGTTTATCCCTTGGCCCTCGGGCGAGACCGAGCCTGTCCCAATGGCGTCGGGCGAGACGGAGATTAACCTTGAGCCCTCGGGCGAGACCGAGCCTGTCCCAATGGCGTTGGGCGAGGCAGAACCAAACTCCTGTTTACCCGAACGAGGGATGAAACGGCGCCCTTATGCGTCCAGAAGTTTTTCACGTTCGGCGGTTATTGGTTCCACCTTCTGGGGTACCCCGGTATTAGGTCCCCGACAACACTAGTGTATAAAAGTTCACACATATTTTATTACTACTATACGTCGTATGCAGAACCGCTCGGCACATGCAGGACCCAATTATCAGTTAGTAGATTTATTTTGAAATGACAATTGCACATTATATTTTCTTTGTTTTGAATCTTTCAATATACTGCTTTATTGATTTGTAACTACATATATTATACACGCAGTGCACCAAAGACCGGAGAGATTTGTACATTATATTTCCAATGCAAGGGGAAGGATCGAGAAAATGAATTTGTTGATGTGCAGTTAGACAAAGCTGATGTCACATATTTTAACTTGGCATGTTTTAAAGAACAGCTTGGGTACGGACCTAGGGATTTCATGTACTACAAGGTGCGTTGTGGCAGGGATGTAGCAAAACTTGAAGCCATGGGTTATACACGAGATGCAGATACAGTGCTACATATGAATGAGGCTGAGAGGGAAATCAGGTTAGTACTGTCGAAGGAGCAGGAACATGAGGTAGATGTCGCCATAACACCAATTAAGCAACCAAGGGAGAAGGGAAACAATGATGACACAAGTACACTTGAAGACATTGATGCCTACAAGCTGTGGCTAAAAAAGCTGCAATCGAAGGATCTAAAGAATGGTATGATTGTTCAATGATTCACTCATGCAAATTGTTATAACAAAGTGTTGCTCTAACAAGTGGTATTGTATTTTCATCATCACTCACAGATTTAAGGGATGCCTTTAGGGATGAAACCATCGAAACATACAAGGAATGGCTTAGGCATACAGGTCGTCGTTGACACATGCGTAATTAAATATCTTTACTGATTTAAACATGTTTACTATTCTGCAAACAATAAAATAATTGTTAACATGTGTTGATTGCATTCTTTTTGTAGTATCATTATTGGAAGAAAATACAAATGATGATGACATAACTGAAGGGGAGCAAAATGATAGGCCGAGTCATGCTAGGAAACCAATAAATCTAGGAGATGGTATGTGCTGGTCCTTCCAATTTATATTTTATATTAAAAACTCTTTTGCTGATCATGGATGTTCCATTATTTGTTAATGTTCAATTAGGAGAAAGTTCCAAAAAACGTGGAAGATGATGTCTCAAAGGTCTGATAGTAACCAACAAGAGAATTAGGAATCGGACTCAGAAATTAAAAATCGAATTTAATTCTAATCCTAGGGTGGGTGGCCCAATTGGTGAGAACCGTCGGTTGTTCGTGGATGAGGTGGTAACGTTTACCAGGAAAAAGGCTCCAGTTTTAGGAGTGAAAACATGGAAGGATGTGCATCCAATAGTCAAAAAGTCAATAGCAGATGACATACTGGTATGACACCATCTTTTTTTGTCCATATGTCTTGTTGTCACTAGCTGAAATTTTGTATTATATTTGTCTTTGCATTGGAACTGCTTAACTGGGACTTATAGAATGTTGAAGAACCTAAAGAAAAGATATGGGCCATTGCCAAGGAGAGGTACAAAGGATGGCGTGCTGCATTTAGTGCTACATACAGGGCTTACCGCACTGACGCTCAAAGAATGAAACATAAGCCTGAAGATTTGGATAATGTTGAGTGGTACTACTTGATCCAGTACTTTGGAAGTGAGAAATTCCAGGTTTGTAAAATGGTTAATTATCCTTTTCTTTTTACAAATGACCGATTTAGTGTTTTAATCACATCATTTGTAAACGATTTATAGAAGAAGAGCACCAAGAACACTGAAAACCGTAAGAAGCAAAAGACACAACATCTCATGGGATCCAAACCATTTTCCCAAATAAGCTATGCTCAGGTAATTGGCAAGGTTTACTGACTTAGTTATTTTTTTACAACAGTCAATACCTCATACTACATGTGTTGCCATCTCAGAGAGACCCGACAACCCGACAACTGGTGAGGAGCCTGCTGATTTGGATCTTTGGATGGCTACTCACACCAAGGGAGGGGAATGGTCAAACACATATACAAAGGAAGTATATGTGAGTGATATATATATATATATATATTGTTCTAACTTTACAATTGGTTCATGCTTCATAAAATTTTGGAACACTTCTAATTTTAATCCTTCTAATGTGTTAATTTTGTTTCGCTTAGGACAATGCTTGTGTCAAAATTTATGAGGCAAGATTATTGAAAGATAAACTTCTTACGGTTGAAGAAGAAAATGCAATTTTCCAGAAACACTACAAAGAAACCACAGGAACCAAAACATACAAATGTCATGGTCTTGGATATATGGTAAAATATCCAACATGAATGGCTCTATTGAATGAGAGAGAAGAGAATTTAGCCCGTAGTTCAGCTGCAGCCCTACAACACCGAGAGGAGGTTGAAGATTTAAAACAAAAATTTGCAAATGAAGTTGCTGCAAGGGAAAGAGATAAGGAACAAAGTATCCGACAAATGCAGGAACTTAGAGAAGAACTTCGTTTGCAAGTTACACTGCTGCAGGTAGTAAATATATTATATGCTTGTCTTTTGTTGATTTTTCCCCAAATGTTGCTTGCCTTTTATATCATGCAGGCTAACCCAGGAACCACCACCTGTTCACAGCCTACAAATAGCGCAACTATGGGCATGAATGACATCACACCACCACGTATAGAAGATGAAGAACAAGAGGTATTAAAAATACAGCATGTCAACATACCAAATGCATGCCCCTGCAATACACCAAATGAATTATTAGAATATGCCCCCCCAAAGTAATGTCTATACAGATTGGTTTACTGCAGCGTGCAGTTCTCTAAGATGAGCCCATGTCGGTTGAAGATTGCTTTACTTTCAGGGTGTAGTAATTATAAGTATTTGAATACAACATATTATTATTTCTATTGAATACAATTTTGTAGGAAACTCAGAAATTTTGCCTCTTGCATAGATCAACAATATTGCAAATTAATTACTAAGTAGTATATATCAGCATTTCAAGCAATTTTTTTTGCATTTGAACATATGTGTATTCATGCACAGTGTTGTTATCATTTTATATGTTGGCAGGTTCCACCGGCAAGCGTGATGACCATAGTAAAAGAGGTTGATCCACCTACTACTCGCACCACAGCTAATACTACTTTAACAAGAAATCTTTTTTCAATAGACACCAGCAACCTAGCACCAGGTTTAAATTCATCACAAGAACCGATATGGCCTTCCGCAAAAACTCGCTCTCAAAAGAAAAAGCTACAGGTATGAATGGCTATATGTGAAATCTGTTTGTTCATTTTAATCAAATTTTGTGCCACATATTGGAAATGGTGGGTGAGTCATATATGTTATATATGTTGTTAGCAATACTTCGAGTTTCAGACACATTATGATCCTGCCTAATCATGAAAAAACTGCTACTATACATTGACTAGATATGTTACAGCTTATAAAATGCAGGCAAGTGTGGAGAGCCAAAATAATTAAAGTACTATGGAATATGTCTGCGAGCGTGCTTGTGCTGATGGAACATCATGAGATGAATAAGTGAAGCAGTACTTCGAGTGAATGAAGATCAATTTGTTTTTTTATTGCTGTAAGGAAAATGGACCCTTGGCCCATTTACTTTGGATTTTGGTGTTTGATGACCAACACAACCAAATTGGACTAATGAATTTGCAAGTGTTTATCTTGTAGTTCAATAGGGTGCAAGACGTGACTTGGACGAAGGCGACGTGATGATCCGATGATCAACACCTTAAGCAAGACCTTAGGAGCACAAGAAAAGACCCAAGAGATCAAGCAAAGTCCAAGCATGAAGATAGGAACCAAGCCGTACGCAAGACCATGAAGAAACGAGCTCGCAGATGCGACCGGATGCAAGGACCGGACGCTGGAAGCGCGACCGGACGCTGGACCGGTGGCTCGGCAGACAGGCGACCGGACGCGAGGACCGGACGCTGGCGGCAACCGACCGGACGCAGGAACGCAGCGTCCGATCGAGTACAGAGAGGTTCCAGGCGCGCGAAACTGCGACCGGACGCGTCCGGTGGCAGGCGACCGGACGCTGGCAGCGTCCGATCGGTGGTTCGCGGCTGCAACGGTCGGAACGACCGGACGCGTCCGGTCAGGACGATTCAGCGTCCGGTCAGTAGCAGAATTGTGGGAGTTCGACCCCAACGGCTACTTTCTAAGTGGGGCTTATAAATACAACCCCCAACCGGCCATTTGAGGAGAGTGGAGCTGAGGAAACATACCAAGGGTGTTGATACACCATTTTAGTGATCTCCACATGCATAGTGCTTAGTGTTTTATAAGGTGATTAGCATAAGTGCTTTGCGAAGTGCTTAGGTTGATTAGACCATCGCTTATGCGCTTGCTCTAGGTGTTTGCCTAGTGTTTAGTGAGGTTTGCATACCTCTTGCCACCCCGTGCTTGCGAGCACAAGTGTTGTACATCGGAGGGGCTTGAAGTCTTGCGAGATCACACCAACCGCGGTTGTGGTGTGGCCGCCACCGTGTACCGGAGGGAACAAGGCCCGCGGCGTTTCGGCCGGAAGCTTGATAGTGAAGACGGCGGGGAGCATCTGGGAGAGGCTTGCCGAGAGGCACATCGGAGAGCCACTTGCGCGTGGGGAAGGCCCGAGGCTATCCACGGAGTCACCCGACCAGGAGCTTGGCCCTTGCGAGGGATTCCTTGCGAGGGGCTCCAACGAGGACTAGGGGGAAGCTTGCGCGCTTCTCGATACCTCGGTAAAAATACCGGAGTCGTCGACGGGAGTTTGCATATCTCTACCTTGCTCTTTAGCTTCCGCATTTATATTGATTACTTTACTACTTTTGCGGTAGAGATAGCAACACACTAGCAAAACCATAGTTGCACATCTAGATAGCTTATCTATTGCATAGGTTTTGCTAGGGTTAGAAAAAGAGGCCATAGTTTAAAGTTAGAATTTTAAGTTGCCTAATTCACCCCCCCCTCTTAGGCGTCACGGTCCCTTCAATTGGTATCAGAGCCGGTTGGCTCATATTTGGACCTTTGGCTTAACCGTCGTTGAGTCGACGCTATTGTAGAGTGGTTGGGATGGATACCGCTAGGCCTCCACAATTTGATGGCACTAACTTCCTTTACTATAAAGCAAGAATGGCTTGCCACCTTGAGGCGGTTGATTTAGGTTTATGGAGAGTCACTCGTGACGGGATGAAACCCATTAAGAATCCCAAAAAGCCCACAAAGAGTGACGAAAAAGAAATGCATTTTAATGCTAGAGCTAAGAATTGCTTGTTTGAATCATTTAGCATGGATGTGTTTAACCAAGTGTTCACATTAAATACGGCACATGAAATTTGGTTAAAACTCCAAGAGCTCCATGACGGCACAAGTAATGTCCGTGAGCAAAAACATTGTCTAGCTAAGCAAAATTATGATTCCTTTGCTATGAATGATGATGAGCTTGTTCGTGATATGTATTCTCGATTGAATCTAATTGTCAATGAGCTCCATTCAATAGGATTATTAAAGCTAGATGATGCGGACATCGTGAGGAAGATCATCTCCGTTCTACCACAAAAGAAATATGCAAGCATCATCACCATCCTTCACAACATGGAGAACTTGAGCACCATGACCCCGGGCATTGTCATTGGCAAGTTAGTGGCATTTGAAATGTCACGTAAGATGGGGCAAGAAGAAGCTTCTTCATCAAGCAAAGGCAAAGCTCTCGCTTGTAGCGAGAAGAAAAAGATGAAGGGCAAGAAAGTTGAGTCAAGCTCAAGCTCAAGCTCCTCAAGTGAAGAAGAAGAAGAAGATGAGGATGATGATGATGATGAAGATTCAAGTGATGATGATCAATCTTCCTCCTCCACCTCCGATCTTGATGAAGAATCAATAAAATTAATCAACAAGGTGGAGAAGATGATCCAAAGGCTCAATGTCAAGGGTGTGCCCATCCAAATTCAAGATCTCATTTTCACCAATCAAAGAAATGAGCAAAGAAAGAAAGGATGCTATGGATGCGGCGAGTTGGGGCACTTTGTGGAAGTTTGTCCAAACAAGCCCACACCCAAGACAAAGAAGAAGGCGTGCAAGAATAAAGCCCTCACAACAATAAGGTCATGGGATGATTCTTCAAGTGAAGAAGAAAACCATCACAAGAGGCGAGGTCACAAGCACTCATCATCAAGCTCTTCTCGTGTGTGCCTTATGACACGAGGTAACGAAAGCTCATCCTCTAGTGAGAGTGATAGTGATGATGATTTGCCTTCTTACAATACAATTGTGCAACAAAATCTTAAATATGCTAAAGTTTGCACTAGTCAACAAAAGAAGCTCAAAAATTTAAAAGAAGAGCTAGGTAGTTCACAAGAAGCATACAAGAATTTGCTTGAACAATATGAAAACTTTGCAAATCTCAATGTTGAACTATCTACTAAAATTGAGCAACTTGAGGCTAGTGCAACAACAAGTGCATGCACAATTAATGATACGCAACTTGAAAAGAAAAATGAAAAATTAAAAGAAAAGTTAGCTAGCTCACAAAATGATTATCAAAGTTTGCTTGCTAAAATGGAAATCATGTGCAAACATTGTGATGAGCTAACAAATAAAGTTGCTAATCTTGAGGCTGTTAAAAATACCCCCACAAAGGCATCTAAAAGAAATGACATAATTAAAAAGGATGCATCTACCTCTTGCAATGATTTATGTTTAGACTCACCTTTGTGCAACCAAGCTTGTGTTGAGAAAGTGATTGTAGATACATGCACACAAGAGGTTGCAAAAGAGAATGAGCAACTCAAGCAAGAAGTAGCTCGCCTCACCAAGGACTTGACTCAAGTGAAAGGCAAGGCGAAGCAAACCCAACTTCATCAAGATAACACCATCAAGGGAGTGAAGAAGCTTGATGAAGGACAAACCGTGGTTTGCTACGTGTGCCACAAAGAAGGCCACAAGTCCTATGAGTGCAAGGTGAAGAATGGGGGAGGAGCAAAGAAGAAGGAGAAAAAGCAAACAAGCAAGCTCTCCAACACCTACACCAACAAGGTGGACAAGAAGGCCTCCACACCTTATCTCTTGAAGAAGAAGAAAAATGACAAGGTGGTGGCCATCAAGGTGAACAAGCAAGCTAACAATGGGGTCAAACGCTTTTGGGTGCCAAAGGAAATCATTTCAAACATGAAGAGCACCAAGAAGGTTTGGATCCCGAAAGGGAAGTGAGAAGTCCGTCGGACTTCGGGGAATTTGGAAACTTGGCAAAATTTGGGTGCATTTCATGGGATGCATCAAGTTGGACAAAGTCATTGCCAAGTAGGTTAGTGAATACTATGAACCCAAATTCCCCTTCCCATGTTAGGTAACTAGATGTCATACTTCCAATTAGTATTCATTTCAATTGACTTTGTCTTTCAATTGGTATACTCTTAAAGCATCTAGTTATCTTTTATGCCTATGTTTGCATTTACATGATTACATCTTTTGTTATGCATTCAATAGGTATATCATATGGTAGGCTTGCTCGGTTTCATTATCAACCCAAGGAGCAAACCTACATAGTTTAAAATTGTTTAGGAGCACGGCACATAGCTTGTTTAACAATTAATGATCTAATATGTGCCAAAGTCCAAATTGTAGATAATCTCTCCCAAATATCATCTTTCAAATGGTATTTTGATACTTAAATCAATGTGCACAAATTTTACAAGTTTTCAACACTTGTGTGCACAAATTTAGGGGGAGCTTAATCTACAACTTGGATGCTTTGAGACTAACACTTGTTCAAATGGTATCATTTTTTTTTCAAACCTATCACATGTGTAGTAGTCTCATTATAAGGAAATTGGAATCCCCGGAGTTAAGCATCATTCTTCAATTGGCTTCATCATGTTGATTTCATTTCATATTTACATGCTTTCTCCATGCATTATATAGATTAAACTCTCTTGAACAATAAATTGCTAACTATGCATATGCTTTGTTTTCCATCATATGTATGCATATATTTAGGGGGAGCTTATTCTATATAATATGAGAGTCAAATTTTGTGATCCATTTCACTCTATATACAAAGGATCATGAAATTTGACCCTCCCTTGTGATACTAATGTCTTCCTTTTCGGTGTTTGATGCCAAAGGGGGAGAATTTGAAGGACCAAAGGCAAGCATCAAGTTGATGTCTACAAGTGGTAATGGTCCGAGAAAGGGAGGAACGTGAATTATGGATTAGTCTAAGTAGTGGGAGAATTTTTTTTTAGAAAGCTAGGCTTTAAATCCATAATATCATATGGGGACATTTACAAGGGCAAGACAAGCTTTTGAGTAAAGTTTCAATTGGTATCTATCAATTAGTATCATATAACCTTGCCTTTTGCATTGCATTCTAAGCAAGTAGGTAGTTTTTAACTTCCAAATTCTTATTATTTGCTTGCTTTGGTCGTGTTGGCATCAATCACCAAAAAGGGGGAGTTTGTGATCCATTTCACTCTATATACAAAGGATCATGAAATTTGACCCTCCCTTGTGATACTAATGTCTTCCTTTTCGGTGTTTGATGCCAAAGGGGGAGAATTTGAAGGACCAAAGGCAAGCATCAAGTTGATGTCTACAAGTGGTAATGGTCCGAGAAAGGGAGGAACGTGAATTATGGATTAGTCTAAGTAGTGGGAGAATTTTTTTTTAGAAAGCTAGGCTTTAAATCCATAATATCATATGGGGACATTTACAAGGGCAAGACAAGCTTTTGAGTAAAGTTTCAATTGGTATCTATCAATTAGTATCATATAACCTTGCCTTTTGCATTGCATTCTAAGCAAGTAGGTAGTTTTTTAACTTCCAAATTCTTATTATTTGCTTGCTTTGGTCGTGTTGGCATCAATCACCAAAAAGGGGGAGATTGTAAGGAAAATGGACCCTTGGCCATTTACTTTGGATTTTGGTGTTTGATGACCAACACAACCAAATTGGACTAATGAATTTGCAAGTGTTTATTTTGTAGTTCAATAGGGTGCAAGACGTGACTTGGACGAAGGCGACGTGATGATCCGATGATCAACACCTTAAGCAAGACCTTAGGAGCACAAGAAAAGACCCAAGAGATCAAGCAAAGTCCAAGCATGAAGATAGGAACCAAGCCGTACGCAAGACCACGAAGAAACGAGCTCGCAGATGCGACCGGACACAAGGACCAGACGCTGGAAGCGCGACCGGACGCTGGACCGGTGGCTCGGCAGACAGGCGACCGGACGCGAGGACCGGACGCTGGCGGCAACCGACCGGACGCAGGAACACAGCGTCCGATCGAGTACAGAGAGGTTCCAGGCGCGCGAAACTGCGACCGGACGCGTCCGGTGGCAGGCGACCGGACGCTGGCAGCGTCCGATCGGTGGTTCGCGGCTGCAATGGTCGGAACGACCGGACGCGTCCGGTCAGGATGATTCAGCGTCCGGTCAGTAGCAGAATTGCGGGAGTTCGACCCCAACGGCTACTTTCTAAGTGGGGCTTATAAATACAACCCCCAACCGGCCATTTGAGGAGAGTGGAGCTGAGGAAACATACCAAGGGTGTTGATACACCATTTTAGTGATCTCCACATGCATAGTGCTTAGTGTTTTATAAGGTGATTAGCATAAGTGCTTTGCGAAGTGCTTAGGTTGATTAGACCATCGCTTATGCGCTTGCTCTAGGTGTTTGCCTAGTGTTTAGTGAGGTTTGCATACCTCTTGCCACCCTGTGCTTGCGAGCACAAGTGTTGTACATCGGAGGGGCTTGAAGTCTTGTGAGATCACACCAACCGCGGTTGTGGTGTGGCCGCCACCGTGTACCGGAGGGAACAAGGCCCGCGGCATTTCGGCCGGAAGCTTGATAGTGAAGACGGCGGGGAGCATCTGGGAGAGGCTTGCCGAGAGGCACATCGGAGACCCACTTGCGCGTGGGGAAGGCCCGAGGCTATCCACGGAGTCACCCGACCGGGAGCTTGGCCCTTGCGAGGGATTCCTTGTGAGGGGCTCCAACGAGGACTAGGGGGAAGCTTGCGCGCTTCTCGATACCTCGGTAAAAATACCAGAGTCGTCGACGGGAGTTTGCATATCTCTACCTTGCTCTTTAGCTTCCGCATTTATATTGATTACTTTACTACGTTTGCGGTAGAGATAGCAACACACTAACAAAACCATAGTTGCACATCTAGATAGCTTATCTATTGCATAGGTTTTGCTAGGGTTAGAAAAAGAGGCCATAGTTTAAAGTTAGAATTTTAAGTTGCCTAATTCACCCCCCCCCCCTCTTAGGCGTCACGGTCCCTTCAATTGCAAGCATAGTTTAAGACTTGTAACTTGAGAGGATATTTTGGTTATTGCAAACATATTTATTCTGGTTCAGACATAATTTTCCAGTTATTGAATTATTGATTTCATATATCTGTGTTGATGATTGAATTTTTTTTCTTTAATTCTATTATATCTGTGTTGCAAATATATACAAATGTCAAGCGACATAGGTGTACACAACAAAAATCCCCTCATCGCAATAAACCGATATGCATCAATTGTTGTTTGTCACAATAGAGAATATTGCAACATAGGTTGTGCGATGCCATAAGACTTAGTAACCACAACAATGTGTCATTGCAATACCACTTATGTGCAACCAAAAATTTGCGTGGCAACATAAGTTATTGCAATGAAACATTGTGCGTCGCAATTACGGATATAGCCACCAAATGATTTTCGTTGCAGAATATTTTATTGCAATGGAACATAGTGCGTGGCAATTAGTTCTATTCCCACAAAGCAATGGCATTGCAATATTGTCTCGTTCTTGCAACACAATGTTTGGTGGCAATATAGTCTATTGCCACAATGTGTGTCGTGTCAACAGTTACTAATGCAACAATGTTATTGGTTGCAATATCTCCTATTGCTACCATATCATGCGTGGCATTTGTTTTTTTTGTGCTCGTTGCGAAAGTCAAAGTATCGCAACACATCAAAATTGAGTCGCAATAACCTATTGCAACATATATAAATGCCACGACTCACAACGAAACCAACTTCGAAGCATTTGTTACGTATTGCAACCAAAACACCCATATTGCAACCATTCTTAGGCGTGGCTTTAGGGTAAAAACCTTGTAGTGTTTTTACATGATAAGCACAAGTCTAGTAACTCTTCCTATGCATGCTAGTTTTCATTTCATCAATCATTTTCTAAAAACTAGCATACACCACACAAGCATGGATATAGAATTTAAAAACTTATGCCATGCAAGCAAACATATGTAAATGCACATTCAAATGCAACATACAAGTTTATGAGCTTGCTACCCCTACTTGTGTGCTTCAAATTTTAATTGATCCCCTTACAATATTATTTCATTTGTTTGCTCCCCTATCTTTACTATCTTTGTGAATTCTCTCCCCTTTGTCAATAATTAGCACAAAAGGTGAGATCAAATTTTAGATAGGTTGGGGTGAAATTATGTGAAGTGAGGATCATTTTCCCAATTTGGCTCAATCTAGATCACTTGCAAAAGATATTTAACTCGGTTTGATCCAAGGGCAAGCTTCTTCACACCTCCAAATAAGGGTTATCATGCACCATGTTGAGTTAAACACTTATAGCTCACTTTCTAGATCAAACACTAGGTTTACAAGCCCACAAACATGTCATATGCTACCATTAGATCATTTCAAGCATACAAGCAATAGTGGTACCATACAAGCATCAAATTCATTTGTTTTTCATGCATGAGCCTAAGACATGATAGGAATGACTAGATGCACTAAACAAGTCCTTAGCAAAGGATGAATGGCATGTGAATCAACTTTACCTTGCTTTGCTCGAAGGAGAGGCATGTCATATAATGGGGGTGCATCAACACATATTGGAGAAGTCAAGAATGTTCAATTTATTCCTTAGCTTGCAAAACCTCTTTTCATCCAGTGGCTTGGTGAATATGTCGACAAGTTGACCTTCGGTGCCCACACCCTCAATGCAAATGTCCCCTTTTTGTTGGTGATCTCTTATGAAATGATGGAGGACACCTATGTGCTTTGTTCTTGAATGTTGAACCAGGTTGTTGGTGAGCTTCACGGCACTCTCAATGTCACATAGCAATGACACTTGTTTGAATTCGATTCCAAAGTCACTCAAAGTAGCCTTCATCCAAAGTGATTGAACACAACAACTACCAGCCGAAATGTACTCTGCTTCGGCGGTTGAAAGTGCTACACTATTTTGCTTCTTTGATGACCAAGACACAAGTGATCTTCCTAATAGTTAACATGTGCCTGATGTGCTCTTTCTCTCAACTTTGCATCCCGCATAATCAGAGTCTGAATATCCAATCAACTCAAATCTAGCTCCTTTGGGGTACCACAATCCAACATTTTGTGTATTCTTCAAGTACCTCAATATTCTCTTTGTTGCCTTCAAATGACTTTCTCTTGGTGAGGCTTAAAATCTAGCACACATGCATACACTAAGTATCACATCCAGCCTTGATGCAGTCACATAGAGTAGGCTTCCAATCATAGACCGATACATCCTTTGATCCACCATGTTGCCACTAGCATCACTATCCAAGCTTCCATTTGTCCCCATTGGTGTACTAATAGCTTTAGCATAATCCATTCCAAACTTCTTGAGCATGTCTTTGATGTACTTGCTGTAACAGAACCGCCCAATTTATACAAGATCAAGTATGGCTGTCCCCGCTAACACGTTGACACACACATACTTTCACTCATATAAACCCGGTAGTCCGCCGAGTGTCCCGAAAGACCTCGGTAAATCAACATCACAACCAAGATCGCGTGATTAAGCAAATACACATCACATACGCAGGGTTGCAGCGGAAAATAATATTACAAATGATTCACAAATAATAGTACAAGTTTGGGTTTCAAAACCGATTAGTGAAAACAACATAGCTTTCAAAAGATTACATTAATATATGTTCCAAATACCATTGCTAGCATAAGTGACATCATCCGACAAAAGCATATAGATGAGAAGTAACTATAGAATCACCGAGCCCATCGGCGGTTAGCCACCATCTTCAACAGGCCAAGAACTTCACCTGCAACATGGTGGGATAAACCCTGAGTACTCGAATGTACTCAGCCTAGACTTACCCGTCGAAACCAGAAATAAAGGACACCAAGGGTCATGCAAGGCTTATGAGGTGGGCTAGCTTGACACAGTTGCATAAAAGAGCTTATGAATATAGTAACCAATTTAAACTTCGCATCAAGCTTATCATTATTTACCTGTCCACTAGATTTAGCACCTGTACTAGAGCACTCACTTATTAGGAGCAATCAATATTAACCATAGCAGGTATAATAAGGCTGTCATCATCATATCATCATTTCCGAACCATTATGTTATTAAGTGTATCTACATTGGAGATAAGCCCGTCAAGTTCTCACTAACCGGGAGAGACGGCGACTCGAATCGAATTACAACTCAGCTGAGGGGGTATTCCTAACTCTCACCCTGGCATACTTAGCAAGGGTAGCCGTGGGTTACCTTTGGTACAACTCAGGAACCAAATTCGCGGGTTCGATCAGCGCCAGCACTCTCAGGGATTACCCTTCTGCCAGGACGATCAGGACTTTTAAATCACCTGCCCTTGGACTCACGCCTACGGCTCCCTTCCGAGGCGTACTTTATACTTATCGACTCCCGGCCTGAGTTGAGCTACTCGGCTTCGCGGTCGGTCATCGGGACCCGGCCAAACTAAGAGAGAGGCATGCGTTCAACATGAACAGGAAAGGCTCCAAGAATCAGTCCTTAAGCGACGCAGACGGAGTCACTGCAAACCGGCAAGCCTCCGTCTGGTCTTCATTTCAAATTAAGACTGGTTCTTTTCCACGATAGCAAATATAGCCAACCGTGCCACTATGTATCTTCCTATATCTCGCAGGTGACAGGAAATCACCTGACTTCTACCCGTGTTTAAGCAGGGCTAAGCACTACACGAGCCTGAGCTACATAGGATTCAGGGTAACAATATCTGGACAAGGATTGGATAACCAATGCAGCAAGTGTTTGCATCCAACACCTAAACTTAATGCAACAATATATGTAATAATAATACTGTAACTGCATTTCGGAAATTAGGAGGCTTAATATGCTCCGGGGCTTGCCTGGGATCCGACACAAGTCAGTTCAGTTAGCTTACACCGTCCTGGTGACATCTCAAGTCCTAGCACTTGCTTAGTCCTTCCATCTTCGGGATAGATCCACCAACACCATCTTCGGGTTTGGCTCCAACATCTCGTCCTTCACGTGGTGCATCTAGCGTACCTAGATGAGATGCAAGATGCAAGTGCATGAATATGAAGAATAGTACCATGAGACGCATCACAAATAGCAAGCAAGACAAGCATCGTTTACACTAAACACACTTAAGTACTTTGCGATGCTTAACTTAACATCACACAATCTATCATGCTAAGATAACAAAGAATATTATACATGGCACATAAGTCTCACAAGATCTCAGGTGTATTTAACTTAATTACCAAGGACGTGAACCACACTTAGCAACATGCAAAGCAAGTCAAGGTGAAGCAACAACTATAACTGGAATATGCCAATTTCTGGACTTGCAAACAGCAGCTTCATAAATCAATCATATCTGGAGTTTTATAAATCCAAATGATATGAAACAAGACATTCTGGAAAGCTTAGGAAATTATCTACATTTAATCTTTAATCATCTCAGCATGATTCCCAAGTTAAGTAGATCAAAATTATACCTTTACAGAAACTGGTCTAAACAAGACAGAGAGCAATTAATTGTATAACCCAACTTTAAACAACTGTAACTCTTAAACTACTTGGCCAAATGGCACCAAATTTTAACAGCAGGTATATACATGAATTATCTACAACTTTTGTATAAACAAGTTTCACAACAAAGCACATTATCATGAAGAACTTTGCTAAGTTCCCAGATCTGTCCATAAACCACACCGGCAAGAAAATAATTATTAACTTATGTTGCAATTTCATAATTGGGCTAAACCAACATTTCACACATGACTAAAGAACACCAGAAAACCTAGTGTCCATGACCAAATAAATTCTTTTAATGCATTTCTTAATTTATTTTAGATAACAAGGTGACTTAATGAACATATACCAAAAGCATATAATAAATTCTACAAAAATTACAGTGGCTCATATATCCTCTCAATAGTCTACTGTACAAATTTCACCCCATTTGAATATGTATAGCAACCTCTATGAAAAAGACAAGTCGCTAAAGCAAGAAATCATGTGAGAGCAAGATAAACCAATAACTCACTCATACTTCATCCAATACTCATGAAATTTTTACCACACATCAACTATCACATGAGTAGCATGCCACAAAAATTTCACTTCATTTGGAGCCCTAGATCTACAGTTATGAAAAAGACAAATACCACTAGCATTACAAACCTAGCTGCATAAATATATTTTTACAGCCAAAACTTTAAAGTAAAACATGTAATATTATAGATCTAGTGCATAGAGAATTTCACAAGGATTCCAAAAAGTCCTCATTTGCTATTTTACGAATTTCCTATGAATTACTATGATTTTCTAAACTTTCAGCCGATTTAAAACAAATAGGGTCCCTCGAGGTACTATTCACTTGAGTCAATGACAATGCAGTTAGGCCCTTGACCTTCGTCGAATTCTAGCACGGGTCCCTGACGGGTCTGGGAGCAGAGGAGGCACTGGGCTTCGCCGAATCCGGCCGGAGAGGCGGCAATTGATGGCGACGAGTAGTGGGGGAGCACAGGGGACCCGCGCACACGCGTAGGGCTGCTCCGCTCGGCAAAAGCTTGCCCATGGTGGCCTGACCACGAGCACAGGAGCCTGCGGCGAACTGCGGCTCCGGTGGTGGCGGCCATGGTGACGGAAACGGCCGGTGGCAGCGGGGAGGAGTCACGGCTGCGTCGAGGTGGCGAGGCACACCCACGGACGGCCGCAGCTAGGGCCGCGGCTATTTGCCATGGCCGGCAAGCGGCGACTGCAAGCGGCGACTGCGAGCGGCTGGACCGCAGCGGTGGCTGGGAGGCGCAGCAAGGAGAGGAAGGAGCAGGAAGGAGGCACAGGGCACCGGTGGTGGAGGAGGAGCTGCGGCGGCGCAAGCTCTCTGTGGTGGCTGGCCATGGCAGCAGTGGAGCTCCGCCCGTCCGCCCACTAAGGCAGATGGAGAGGGAGAAAGCAGGAGGGTGAGAATGAAGAGGGCAGGAGGCTGGGCTCGGCTTTTCTCGTCTCCACGCGGCGCGAGCGTTGGCGAGGTGGCGCACAGGTGAGGCGCGAGGAAGCCACGCGGCGTTGCTCTCTGTTCCGGTCAGCAACAGTGCTGCAAATTCAAATTTTCTAATACCACCTCAAATGTACAACTGAACATCGTTTTTCTCCCCTTCATAACTCATAAACGAAGTGATGAAAAACCAAACCAATTGCACGGTGTCGTAGAGCTATATGAGGACGACAACGTTGCTTAAATAAGTTTGGCCAAGTTCGACATGATTTGCAAACTAAAAATCACCAAAGGTAGGTACATGGAAACGGAATCGAGAATTTCAGTCATTCCAGACTTAGCCGATTTTCGAAGCTTCAAAACAGCACTGGATTCAATTTCGTGAGCTTGATTTGATCAAGCTAGGTACTGAATTAGCTCTTGAGACTTAAACAAAATTTGTTCCACATAAGATGAACTCCAACTTTTGTTTAAGGCCCACCACCATGCAAGCACTCCAAATAGTTGGTCAACATAGGTCAAAACCCTATCAAGAAAACAACAATTCTAGCTATTCCCACACTTAGAAACATTTTCAGGACATTTGCTCAACATGAACCCTTCATGACTTTTGTTGTAGAGTTCAAGTAAAGTTATTTGGGCATGGTTGCAAGGTTTGGTTAATGACCTATATTTCCATTCGCTTAATAGTGCAATTCACGCACTTAGTAAAACTATTCCAACTAGGATATAACTTATCATTTCATGTGACCTTTTGATTCCAAATGTCATGAAACTTTTCCAGTGATCACTATAGATAGAGGGTGATGTGAGACACATGAAACCAGTTTCATTAACATCGCTCAAATATATATTTTGAAAAGGGTTATCATGTAAACAAGGCGTTTTATCCAAATTCAAGTTGAGCTCGATTTCATACATTTGACTTTGACTTCTTCAACACCACTTGATCTGTCATGTTTGAGCTCAAACCCATTGCTTAACTGGTGACAAACACCTAGGGGTGTTACAGCCCTCCCCCCTTAAAGGAATCGCGTCCCGAGATTCGGTGCGAAAGACTTTTAAGGGAAGAGAAACATGTCATCCAGTTTCCCAACATCAGTGATAGCATTAGGCTACTTAACTTCGAAGTATCAGAGAGGCTAATTTGGTCATGACACTTTCTGATACTTGCTCTTCGTCGTAAGCTGTTGTCTGAAGAATTTTCTTCGTTGGCGTCCATAAAGCATTGTTACATTAGGAGGAATCCAAGATAGCACTGTCCTGTGTACTTCATCCTCGATGTACGAAGAGCGATACAAGCGTAGACTAAATACTTGTAAGATCTACTTCCCTAGTGGATAAAGCACTAGAACTTATGGACTTTGCACTAGATTGCAGTCGGTTGACGGATATTCCTTACAACGGTGTTATATTGGCTCCTAAGGTCTGAAAAGCAGTTCTCTACTCAAGTGGCTTGAGCACAACTTCTTGTAAAGGATGTGATCATAGACTGGGTAAACATCCTTTGAGGGTATGAGAAGCTAGTTAACCAATATCCCAACTGGTTGTAGCGGTGCACTCACTCATACGTCAACTGATGGAAAGCTACATAATGTTCCATGTGTGCAGTGCTCTTTCTCTGATAACAACACTGTATTACCTGAGTCAGTTGAGTGAGCGGTGAATGTGATAGCTGACTCTGTTGACTCATCGTTTTCGATGACCATTATTTAAGGGAATTCTCGTATCCAAACGACAATAGTTATCTGAGTTGTATCGGAGGCAACCCCTTGGGTAAAACACATGGAAGACACCTTAGGCATGTCAGCATTGGAGAACCATTGATGCAGAAGGATGTTAGCGAGACTTGGAGGGCAACACAGGTTGCAAGTAATCACAAAACTAGGGACTAGTTCACTACCAAGCAGGTTAAGTACAATTTGCCTTCGTGGTGCAGTTGCACAGCAAGTTGGTTGACTTGCATTGTAGCAAAACCAGCTTTCTTAAACTATATTAGACGTTGAGGCTTCCATTCTTCGGCCAATCAATATCTCAAAAACCATAATCTAAAAATCTATGGTTTGACACCTTTCCAATTACATTCGAATTGCATGGCACAATTTGACTTCTAGAACACCTTGACTGCTCACGCATTGCTAATCTAAGAGGGCAAAAGCAAGGCACATAGGGGTGCAATTAGTCTTCTCAAGGTATGGAGGGTTGTCTAACAGCAATACATCTACAAGTTGTAATTTCTTGCATGAATTACAAACACAACCATCTAATGCAGAGGATGATCGCAGTCACAGCGAAATTGCAGATTCTGTACCTCTTTTGTTTTCTATTCATATCTCACAAACTACTGCTCCAATATGCACAAATTTTGGTGGGCATGTAGATCCATGGGTCTTCTAACTACCTCACCAAAATTCAACTCAACCGGACACCGTTTGACCATCCAAACAATTCATCTACCAAAACTGCTCTGTTCTGAAATGGCAGCAAACCGAGCCGACAAGATATCTCTCAAATCCGATGTTTTACTCAACCAATACTCAAACTAACTTAAGACATTGAAGGGTCCTAAGCAAGGAATGAGATCACCAAGTTTGGAGTAAATCCAACTTCGTTTGAGTCACTAATCGCCGGCTTGAAGATAACCGGTTTAGTGCCACAAAATCTGACAGATTTCATGTTCTTTCTTTTCTTTGCTTCACACATTGAGGTGTGTGTTTTGCACTCTATAATCTTTCTCATAGCAGCAACAGCCTTTCTCTAGCTGAAGATGGAGACTATAGTCTTCCTGACATGTTTCTTAGGTAACAATTTCTTCCGTTGATCTAGACACCAACTTGACGATGCACAAGCATTGGACTTGTGGGCTATTTTCACAGGGCGCGAAGCATTACTCCACATGGAGGGCATCCCTATATAGATAAGGAACCTGTTTCTAAATATTCTCTGGCACTTCATCCAATAGAGTCCGGAATAATCCTTTGATAGCACCATATACATAACGATGCTGAATGAAACTAGGAACGTGCTCTCTCTAGCTCTTTACTTAGCTGATATAGCATCCAGCACTATCTGTGTGATTGTCCAAGATAGACTTGACTTGACAACATAGGGCTTGGAGAAGGAAGCAGTACTAGCATCGATGACCGATTTTGCTGTTCGTTTGCTTAACATTGCTCTTGCGAGACATAGCCTTCCTAATTAGCAAAAGTTGTCACCTAGCTGGAGGTTAAGCTTCCGACTAGTAACTAATCAGTTGTCTCTCAACACTCAAAGTTCCAAATTGTTACTCTTGACCACAACAATAATTGCAATCGAGGCACAAACAGACGGTCGCCAACGAAGTCAGCAGACAAGGGGTCACACTAGAGATTGTTGATTTCAACTATATGACCATCATGCACCTACAGATCAAGAACTTGAATGGGAGGTTCATGAGCACCCGGTGATCTATTACACCACATGATATCGCCATCCATTATCATTAGATTGATAACTTGTCCAACATTAAGTGTTGGATACCTTTCTGATCCAGCCTAGATGACATAAGTTGCTCATCAGACGATCGACGTCATTACAGGGACAATTTGGTAGAGTCGCTTGTTCTACCACCTCTTGCAGTCTGTTATTGTTTATGTCAGGTGACCAGTTCTTCAAAGGATATCCTTTTTTTGACTTCAAAAGGAACTCTACTACTTTCGGTCTGATATATGTATCTTCGATAAGATATGGAGAGATAACCAAGGAAGAGGTTCACAGTGAAAATAACACATCGGTGCAGTTCGGCAATGGATCATGACTAGAAACCTCGATACCAGCGCGCACCCAGCAGCACAACCATGCGTCGGCCGCCCACAAGGAGGCCCTAGGTTCCGTCGCGGCACCGTAGATCGCTAATCGTGGCACCATTACTGATCATACAACCAAAGCAAAATTTTCAGTGGCACCAATTAGATTGTAAGAACAAGCATTGTGCAAAAGAGGGATAGCAAACAAGGATAGTCACAAGGTTAGGAATCAACAAGGAGGCGATCAGAAGATCAAAACACAGCGCAAAAGAACATAGCCCAATTGCCGAAGGCAACTAAGCAGGAGACTCTTGCTAATTTCCATATACGTCTTGTGTCCACCCAAGTGATTACCAGATAAAGGTTAACATGAGATTTGGTCTTGTCGAGCAGCAACAAGAGATCAAGACTGATAAACATCCAGAGACTTGAACGGGTTAGAGACAAAACAAGCGAGATTCGAGGGACAGAGCCATTGCACTGACTAGAGATTCAGTTGATAAAGCAACAACATGATCTACGAGGAAGAGGTTCCAAAGCCAGGGCAGATAGCGATTAGCGTTGCACTAGCTCATCAATAAGAGAAAGAGCAATGAAGTCCGACAAAGATTTTTGAGCAAGGTCCTCCCCCATACGAGCGGGACAACCACGACACATGCAAGCATTCAAGGGAATTAAGCTTGGGCCTAAGGTCAAGCAAAGGCATGGATAAAGGTCTTCGTAGCGCAACGTTCAAGGGCTAGCAACCACGTGTACAAGCTCAGCTCCTAAGAGAGAACTTAATTGGAAACGACAATCATGAGATTATCAAAACTTGGACGCTGCTCCAGGATAGCGCTCTTCCACACTCATGTGCTTACCGAGGACAAAAGGGTGACAACTACGACACTACCTAGATAACTAGCATCCACACATATATCATGGTCTTAAGCGAGCATTTCGAAACACTCAATTCGATTAGCTTAAGCGACTATTACTAAGCACAAAGCTCATACATAACAAGCAGTCACCCTACAACAACACCACTACACATATCACGCATAACATGGTGGTAAGGCACTGTTATCTTTTGTTTCCTTTTTACTGAGTAGGTGGATATCTCTACAAAACAAGTTTTACTTACATTTAGCAATTTAGTTTTCAAAGGGGTGAACTTTTTGTTAACTATTAACTCGTCATCTATTTCCTTAGGAAGCCAACATACGAGGCAAAGCTAATCACACACTAACTTCAAGCATAGCTATTCAAGCAGCATGGGACAAGGCATTTTGGCTAGCTTCACACAGGGAAAATAGTGACATCACATTGATCACAAGTTACTTAGCATTAGAACAAGGTGAGGAAAGCATATTTATGCACAAGCACAATCATGATGCATGCTCGTCCTATTCGTCCTCACAAAATTGCCAGCCTAAGGTGGCAATCACGTTCTATGTCGGTGGCATAACACGTACTCTCTCGATATATAGCTAGTCGTCAGCTATATTCAATCTACGCATTCGTGGTTAGCGTACCTGCAGGCAAATTCATTGCAGCCCATCCCCACAAGAGATAAATAAGCACACAATGAAAGCAGTAAACTAAGATACTCTCCATATATACATCCCCAGAATGTATATACTTCGATATCCATAGCTACCCGATAAATATACCCGCAATTAAGTACCTTCATATATACATGGGTGTAACATGTAAATATTCCAGTAACCAAAGCTAACTCTCCCCTAGACCGACAGTGGACGGTCATGCTCTCACAACTCCACTACTTACCTGGGCGTAGAGGCAATTGATCCATACATTACCATTCAAGCGAATGGCATCCATACAATAGCACGCCGTATGGACGACGAAAGTAAAAACCCCCATGTTAGTACTTAGATAGCCACCTAATAGTCCTTAACTGGGCATAAAGGAGGATGTCGCTAGCATAGTTTTGCAAATTAGTTTTTGACAAATTTGCCTGTAGCTAAAGTTTTAGTTAAATAGGCTTTTTAAAACCAAAACTTTGTTTTTAAAACAATGTACATGACAGTATTATGCTTAATCTTGCTCTGATGCCAGCTGTAACAGAACCGCCCAATTTATACAAGATCAAGTACGGCTGTCCCTCGCTAACACGTTGACACAGCACATACTTTCACTCATATAAACCCGGTAGTCCGCCGAGTGTCCCGAAAGACCTCGGTAAATCAACATCACAACCAAGATCGCGGGATTAAGCAAATACACATCACATACACAGGGTTGCAGCGGAAAATAATATTACAAATGGATTCACAAATAATAGTACAAGTTTGGGTTTCAAAACCGACTTAGTGAAAACAACATAGCTTTCAAATGATTACATTAATATAAGTTCCAAATATATTGCTAGCATAAGTGACATCATCCGACAAAAGCATATAGATGAGAAGTAAGTATAGAATCACCGAGCCCACCGGCGGTTAGCCACCATCTTCAACAGGCCAAGAACTTCACCTGCAACATGGTGGGATAAACCCTGAGTACGAGAAGGTACTCAGCTAGACTTACCCGTCAAAACCAGAAATAAAGGACACCAAGGGTCATGCAAGGCTTATGAGGTGGGCTAGCTTGACACAGTTGCATAAAAGAGCTTATGATTATAGTAACCAATTTAAACTTAGCATCAAGCTTATCATTATTTACCTGTCCACTAGATTAGCACATGTACTAGAGCACTCACTTATTAGGAGCAAACAATATTAACCATAGCAGGTATCATAAGGCTGTCATCATCATATCATCATTTCCGAACCATTATGTTATTAAGTGTATCTACATTGGAGATAAGCCCGTCAAGTTCTCACTAACCGGGAGAGACGGCGACTCGAATCGAATTACAACTCAGCTGAGGGGGTATTCCTAACTCTCACCCTGGCATACTTAGCAAGGGTAGCCGTGGGTTACCTTTGGTACAACTCAGGAGTCGCGGGTCCGAACAGATCGGCATTCTTAGAGAACCACTCTGCCAAGGTTGTTCGGGACTCTAACCCGCCTTGGACTTATGCCAATGGCTCTCCGCACATCCTTACTACCTCCAGAGTGCCGCCACTGCTCGCGTTCCCAGCCTGAATCGAGCTACTAGGCTTCGCGGTCGGAACGACTTATCCGGCCAGCTAAGTGTTAGGCTGTGTTCAACATGACATGAGGACGTACAGCAGTATCGGTCCATAAAGACTCAGACGGAGTCACTATGTTCAAACCTACACAAGACCCCGCCCGGTCTTAATTCATTATTCACATGGTTCTTTTCCACGATAGCAAATATAGCCAACCGTGATCCACCTCATCCTAAAGCTCGCAGGTGACAGGAAATCACCTGACTTCTACCGCACTAAGCATGGCTAAGCATTTAACTCGTTCCTGAACTTAAATAGGATTCCAGTGCGATATCTGGACAAGGAAGGATGTATAATGCCGCAATTGGTTCCAACCAACACCTAAACTTAATGCAACAATATATGAAATAATAATACTGTAACTGTAGTTCGGAAATTAGGAGGCTTAATATGCTCCGGGGCTTGCCTGGGATCCGACACAAGTCAGTTCAGTTAGCTTGCACCGTCCTGGTGACGTACATCTCAAGTCCTAGCACTTGCTTAGTCCTTCCATCTTCGGGATAGATCCACCAACACCATCTTCGGGTTTGGCTCCAACATCTCGTCCTTCACGTGGTGCATCTAGCGTACCTAGATGAGATGCAAGATGCAAGTGCATGAATACGAAGAATAGTACCATGAGACGCATCACAAATAGCAAGCAAGACAAGCATCAGTTTACACTAAACACACTTAAGTACTTTGCGATGCTTAACTTAACATCACACAATCTATCATGCTAAGATAACAAAGAATATTATACATGGCACATAAGTCTCACAAGATCTCAGGTGTATTTAACTTAATTACCAAGGACGTGAACCACACTTAGCAACATGCAAAGCAAGTCAAGGTGAAGCAACAACTATAACTGGAATATGCCAATTTCTGGACTTGCAAACAGCAGCTTCATAAATCAATCATATCTGGAGTTTTATAAATCCAAATGATATGAAACAAGACATTCTGGAAAGCTTAGGAAATTATCTACATTTAATCTTTAATCATCTCAGCATGATTCTCAAGTTAACTAAGTCAAATATACCCATTTACAGAAACTAGTCCACAATTGACAGAGAGCAGCTATTTCTGAAGCCCAACTTTAAACAGTTATAACTCACAAACTACAAGGCCAAATGACACCAAATTTTAACAGCAGCTAGATACATGAATTATCTACAACTTTTGTATAAACAAGTTTCACAACAAAGCACATTATCATGAAGAACTTTGCTAAGTTCCCAGATCTGTCCATAAACCACATCGGCAAGAAAATAATTATTAACTTATGTTGCAAATTCATAATTGGGCAAAACCAACTTTACCAACATTTCACACATGACTAACTAACATCAGAAACCTAGTGTCCATGACCAAATAAATTCTTTTAATGCATTTCTTAATTTATTTTAGATAACAAGGTGACTTAATGGAACATATACCAAAAGTATACAATAAATTCTACAAAAATTACAGTGGCTCACATATCCTCTCAATAGTCTACTGTACAAATTTCACTCCATTTGAATATGTATAGCAACCTCTATGAAAAAGACAAGTCGCTAAAGCAAGAAATCATGTGAGAGCAAGATAAACCAATAACTCACTCATACTTCATCCAATACTCATGAAATTTTTACCACACATCAACTATCACATGAGTAGCATGCCACAAAAATTTCACTTCATTTGGAGCCCTAGATCTACAGTTATGAAAAAGACAAATACCACTAGCATTACAAACCTAGCTGCATAATATATTTTTACAGCCAAAACTTTAAAGTAAAACATGTAATATTATAGATCTAGTGCATAGAGAATTTCACAAGGATTCCAAAAAGTCCTCATTTGCTATTTTACGGAATTTCCTATGAATTACTATGATTTTCTAAACTTTCAGCCGATTTAAAACAAATGGGTCCCTCGAGGTACTATTCACTTGAGTCAATGACAATGCAGTTAGGCCCTTGACCTTCGTCGAATTTTTGTAGGAGGTCCCTGACGGGATTTTGAACTAGGGAGGTCGTCGGGCTCGCGGAAATCCGGCCAGGAGAGGCGGCAATTGATGGCGACGAGTAGTGGGGGAGCACAGGGGACCCGCGCACACGCGTAGGGCTGCTCCGCTCGGCAGAAGCTTGCCCATGGTGGCCTGACCACGAGCACAGGAGCCTGCGGCGAACTGCGGCTCCGGTGGTGGCGGCCATGGTGACGAAAACGGCCGGTGGCAGCGGGGAGGAGTCACGGCTGCGTCGAGGTGGCGAGGCACACCCACGGACGGCCAGCAGCTAGGGCCGCGGCTGCCCCTGGCCGCCTGGCCGCACGGCGCCTGCGGGCGCGCGGCTGTTTGCCATGGCCGGCAAGCGGCGACTGCGAGCGGCTAGACCGCAGCGGTGGCTGGGAGGCGCAGCAAGGAGAGGAAGGAGCAGGAAGGAGGCACAGGGCACCGGTGGTGGAGGAGGAGCTGCGGCGGCGCAAGCTCTCTGCGGCGGCTGGCCATGGCAGCAGTGGAGCTCCGCCCGTCCGCCCACTAAGGCAGATGGAGAGGGAGAAAGCAGGAGGGTGAGAATGAAGAGGGCAGGAGGCTGGGCTCGGCTTTTCTCGTCTCCACGCGGCGCGAGCGTTGGCGAGGTGGCGCACAGGTGAGGCGCGAGGAAGCCACACGGCGTTGCTCTCTGTTCCGGTCAGCAACAGTGCTGCAAATTCAAATTTTCTAATACCACCTCAAATGTACAACTGAACATCGTTTTTCTCCCCTTCATAACTCATAAACGAAGTGATGAAAAACCAAACCAATTGCACGGTGTCGTAGAGCTATATGAGGACGACAACGTTGCTTAAATAAGTTTGGCCAAGTTCGACATGATTTGCAAACTAAAAATCACCAAAGGTAGGTACATGGAAACGGAATCGAGAATTTCAGTCATTCCAGACTTAGCCGATTTTCGAAGCTTCAAAACAGCACTGGATTCAATTTCGTGAGCTTGATTTGATCAAGCTAGGTACTGAATTAGCTCTTGAGACTTAAACAAAATTTGTTCCACATAAGATGAACTCCAACTTTTGTTTAAGGCCCACCACCATGCAAGCACTCCAAATAGTTGGTCAACATAGGTCAAAACCCTATCAAGAAAACAACAATTCTAGCTATTCCCACACTTAGAAACATTTTCAGGACATTTGCTCAACATGAACCCTTCATGACTTTTGTTGTAGAGTTCAAGTAAAGTTATTTGGGCATGGTTGCAAGGTTTGGTTAATGACCTATATTTCCATTCGCTTAATAGTGCAATTCACGCACTTAGTAAAACTATTCCAACTAGGATATAACTTATCATTTCATGTGACCTTTTGATTCCAAATGTCATGAAACTTTTCCAGTGATCACTATAGATAGAGGGTGATGTGAGACACATGAAACCAGTTTCATTAACATCGCTCAAATATATATTTTGAAAAGGGTTATCATGTAAACAAGGCGTTTTATCCAAATTCAAGTTGAGCTCGATTTCATACATTTGACTTTGACTTCTTCAACACCACTTGATCTGTCATGTTTGAGCTCAAACCCATTGCTTAACTGGTGACAAACACCTGGGGTGTTACACTTGCCTTGACTCACAAATGTGCCATTCTTCATTTGCTCGATTTGAAGACCAAGGAAGTAACTAAGCTCTCCAATCATAGACATCACAAACACATTTGCCATCATCTTTCCAAACTCCTCACAAAAATCTTGATTGGTTGATCCAAATATAATATCATCAACATAAATTTGCAACACAAACAAGTCATTACCTAGCTTCTTGGTGAAGAGAGTGGTGTCAACGTTTCCCATCTTGAATCCCTTAGAGAGTAGGAAATCCCTCAATCTCTCATACCATGCTCTTGGTGCTTGTTTCAATCCATACAAAGCCTTTCTCAACTTGTAAACATGGTTGGGTTTCTTCTCATCTTCAAAACAGGGAGGTTGCTCAACATACACAAGCTCATTGATGTACCCATTGAGAAATGCACTTTTCACATCCATTTGATATAACTTGATGTTGTGGGAACAAGCATAGGCTAAAAGATCCTAATTGCTTCTAGTCTTGCAACCGGGGCATATGTTTCTCAAAAGTCAAGACCTTCAACTTGAGTGTAACCATGAGCCACTAATCTTGCTTTGCTCCTTACAACTATCCCATCTTTGTTCCAATCACATTATGATCCTTAGGCCTCTCAACTAATTCCCATACTTGATTTCTTTTGAAGTTGTTTAGCTCTTCATGCATAGCATTTACCCAATCAACATCCTTCAAAGCTTCATCTATCTTCTTAGGTTCAATGGATGACACAAATGAGAAATGTTCATAAAATGATTCTAATCTTGATCTTGTTTGCACAACTCTTGAGATACCACCAATTATAGAATCCAATGGATGATCTCTTGCAACATCTGTAGGTTGGAGCACTTGAGCTTGATTGCTTGCATTTGATTGATCACTTGGTTGAGATGATGAACTAGCCACTTGTTGTTGATCTCGCACTTTGTCATCACTAGCACTTGCTTGACTTTGATCTTGAGAACCACTAGTTTGCATATTTGAGTTAGAGAACACTTGATTCTTGTCATCTTCAACATTAATCACCGCTCTCGGCCTTATATCACCAATGTCCATGTTCTTCATTGCATTGACCAATTGTGTGGCTCTCACATCTTCTAGATTCTCTTCTTCCTCCTGAGAACCACTGGTGTAGCACCCGATTTTAAGAACAAAACCAGATACATACCATATATGAGCCCAGGAAGTCAAATCTCACATATAGCTACAAATAAGGGTAATATCAATAGACAATGCTCAATATATAATGTACTTAGTATAAAGAATATAACCTTAGATAGCAAATAGCGGAAAGACACCTACGATCTTCGGGTGAAGACTCCAATTCCACAGGGACAACTGACTGGTTGATCACAAGCCTAATTCCTCCAAACTAGCAATCTGGTACCCATCCGGGATTTTTATCCAAATAATTGAAAATAAAGCAAGCATAAGTACATGTCATACTCAACAAATATAACATGGGGTTCATGAGGCTCAAAAGGCTTACACTAGTTTAACTACGATTAGCTTTTTGTGAGTCACAATTTTAAGCAATTAAGTAGCAACAAGTTTATTCACAAGCCCATATAAACACATGATCAAGTAGACATGAGTAATGAATAGCATACACAGTAATCATTAGTGAGCATCTTTATCATCAGCATCATTAGTGTTCATGATCTATTCCGTAAATGTTCCAAGGCCGCTCATGACCATGAGCATGACTGATATACTAGTTTTATAATCTACATAGGTTGTACACTTTCACTGTAAGTCTGATTTACCCTTTTGCCCGAGGTGATCAGCCTCTTGACCCACTACCAAGGAAGGTTGACAGGGTTCACTATGAAGCCTTTCAAAGGTTTGTCTAACAAGTTAGGGCCATTAGATTCACTTGGCAAACATATATAGGAACCCTATGTCGAATGGCACAATTCCATCATGGCTATACACATAAGAGTAGAGGCTGCCCTATACCCGATTCGGCAAGCCATTCTTACATCAATCAAGGTAACCACTAACAAGCTAGAAAAGGTTCTCATAATGAGCTAAAGCCAGAGCCATATAGCCCTCATAGTTGTACTGTAAGTCCCAGATGATCACTTATAGTACAACTATGAGGGCTATATGGCTCTAGCTTTAGCTTCGTATGAGGACATTTTCTAGCTTGTTAGTGACTACCTTGATTGGAGTAAGAATGGCTTGCCGAATCGAGTATAGGACACCCTCTACTCTTATGTGTATAGCCGTGATAGAATTGTGCCATTAGATAGGGGGGTTCCTATATCTGTTTGCCGAGTGAATCTAATGGCCCTAACTTGTTAGACGAACCTTTGAAAGGCTTCATAGTGAACCCTACCGACCTTCCTTGGTAGTGGGTCAAGAGGCTGATCACCTCGGGCAAAAGGGTAAATCATGACTCACAGTGAAAGTGTACAACCTCTGTAGAGTGTAAAACTAGTATATCAGTCGTGCTCATGGTCACGAGCGGCCTTGGAACATTTACGGAATAGATCATGAACACTGATGATACTGATGATAAAGATGCTCACTAATGATTACTATGTGTGCTATTCATTACTCATGTTTACCTGATCATTTGTTTATATGGGCTTGTGAATAAACTTGTTGCTACTCAATTGCTTAAAATTGTGACTCACTAAAAGATAATCGCAGTTAAACCAGTGTCAGCCTTTTGAGCCTCATGAACCCCATGTTATATTTGTTGAGTACGACATGTAATTACGCTTGCTTTATTTTCAATTATTTGGATAAAAATCCCGGATGGGTACCAGATTGCTAGTTTGGAGGAATTAGGCTTGTGATCAACCAGTCAGTTGTCCTTGTGAAATTGGAGTCTTCACCCGAAGATCGGAGTTCTCTTTCCGCTGTTTGCTATCTAAGGTCATATTCTTTATACTAAGTACGTTATATATTGAGCATTGTCTATTGATATTACCCTTATTTGTAGCTATATGTGAGATTTGACTCCCTAGGCTCACATATGGTATGTATCTGGTTTTGTTCTTAAAACCGGGTGCTACAAAGTGGTATCAGAGCAATGCTAACTGTAGAACGCAAGCCTAGTAGAAACTGGTCATTCTAAGGTTTAGAATTTTCTACAAAACTACTTTTTCATCTCCTTGACTAGTTGAATTGATTATTTCTTATCCTTGTCCTATTTTCTTCTCTCCTTGATAGATTCCTTTGAGCTCTTGCTTCTTATCTGCTTGATTTTTATTTCTTTGGTTTACTAAAGTTTTCTGACCTCACCTTATTCAAATTTGTGATGGCCTTTCATCATAATCCACTCCTTAGGATGCCCACCATTGCTACAAAAGCACGTGTAGTTTCAATGTTTTGATGCATGCTTGTCTTGTTTCGTGTGTTGCTTGTTTGTCATCCCAATCTTTGTGATCCAAAGAAAGGCCCTGAAGACTACACCAACACGAGGACCTTCATATGAAATATTCAGAGTTTAGCAAAACTCTTGTTAAGTGGGGTAGCATCCTCTACAAAGCATCATTGACCTTTATCTTCCTTGCTATCCCGTGTAACTCCCAAATCCACTTTATCATGCAAGTTCATTCCTTCATCTCATGAATCTCGAATCAAGGAAGTGTGGAGGCGTGAAGATCTTTATCTTTCTCCCTAGCCTCTCAGAATCTCAGGACGAGATTCCTGTTAAGTGGGGTAGATTCTCACACCCCAAAATTTCTGATTTTGGGTTGTGCATAGAAAACACTAAATAAAATGAATTATTTTAATATTTGGAATAAAGTTTACCAAGTTTAGTTTGAGCTAGCGCAAATTTAGTTATAGGAAAAATGTGAATTTTCAAAGTTTTCTAATTTTGACAGGCGTTTGGATCATATGATATTTGCTTGTTGCTTCTTTGTGTGTTGAGAGTGAGCAAAGTCTTTAAAATACGTTAGTAGGTCGATTTTCCTTCTCCAATACGCATTTATCTTTTTCTACAATCAAATTCTTTGTTTCTCGGCTCAATTTTTGTTGGGAGCTTCCTAAAATCTTTTCTTTGTAAAGCAAATCACTCCTTTTAGTTCCTCGTCCGTCAATCAATCTCTACAAACTTCTCGGGAATTTTTCTAGCTTTTTCTGGAACTTGTTCCTACTTGTCTTTGAGCATAATTTATTTTTTAGATGCTCCAAATTATCTTATCAAGGGCTCCAAATACTTTATTTGGGTTACTCATATTCCATAATGTCTTTGATAATTCCCCCGAATTTTTAGAGCTTTCAGAGTATTTTTCGTGGCTTAAATAATAATTCTAGACTTTTCTAGAATTATTTTATTCATGAAATTCATTAATTCTGAAAATAATAAATCTTCCATTTTTTCCAACGCTCAAAGCCCATGTGCAATAATCCTTATAAATCCTAAAGGCCCATGCATTTATTTAGTAATGGGCTTTAATGATTATTTAGGCCCACTAGTAAATGTGGAGGGTGCAACATCAATTAGTACCATATTGCTAGTTGATGTAGATGTTGGAAGTTTTTCTCCCTATATATTTGTACCAACCCCTTGGACAAAGCACACCAAAACTACCATAAGGGCAGCCCTAGTTTGGGAAATCTCTCGTGTAGTAAATTAGATTTTTCTCTTCCTTCTCTCGCCGTCGCCGTTGCCGTTGCCATGTTGGAAGAGACTTGGCTGCTCCTCATCCGGTCGAAGTTTGTCCGCTGCCATCAGCAAGTCGCCAAGTTCATCGCGTTGCATGTAGCTGTCGGCCGCTGTGGAACCACTGACCGCATGCATGAAATTTCTGTTGCTGCCTTCTTCATGCCCAAACATGTAAGACCATCAACGTTGCTCGTTCGTAGTTGTTCGATGGTAAGCATCCCCACGTTTTCCTTCCTCTTTGTTAATTACACCATGCCCATTGATTACCGCTACTGCATGCTGCTTTTCCATGTGTGATATACGTCTACATGCCAACCATGATCTATACCGCATAATACACAAGCAATCACGCCACCATCCCTGCCTTGCTGCCAGCCATGCATGCATGTTCATCACGTCCAGGCCATTCTTTGGTTCATCTCAATCTCTTGTGGCATTATAGCACTAATTCCACCTCCGTCGTTGCAGCTCCTGTGCCTAGCCAAAATAGCGGAGCCGCTGGCCATGCGTGGCCTGACACCTTGGGGATGGCCCAGCTAGGTGAGTGCGGGCTCTTCCTCCGGTCGACCAGAGGCCAAGCTCCCGACCATGGCCTTTTTCCTTCCATGCGAGCTCCCTGTGCAGCAGCAGCCATGACCATGGAGGCCACGATCTGCACGTGATAATGTAGAAGACGAGGTAATTACGAAACTGCCACTAGTTCGTAATTCTTCCATCGTTTATTCGTTTTAATTATGTTTTGCTTCATTCAAATTTCGTTAGGTTCGTGTCAATGTGATCTACATGTTAGTGCTAATGTTTTTCGTGTCACTAGCTTATGTGGTTATAAATAAAAATTAAATTAGTTAATATGCTTATAACTAGTTTTATAATTAAAATCAATATAGGTTTTTACTTCGGTGTTTTGTATATGAATATTAATAATTGCTAATCTAGATATACTTTTAAATTAAAATTTTGTTTAGTTTAAACACATTGCCTATGGGCTAAACTCGTTTAGATGCTCTCACATGTTTATTTTCTTTTGAAAAGACAAAGTTTAACTTGATTATAGTAAGGAATGTGATAGTTTTTATAAGATATGATATGATTAGCTTCAACTCGGGTTTTTAAATTAAATTATGATTTGTCTAATCTAAACTAATAACTTTTTCCATGGCTTTGTCAACTAAAATAAATTAAGCTTATAGTCTTCTCTTTTCTTTTATAATATAAAACCCTGTAGTTGTTTCTTTTCAACCATAGTTCTGTTATCAACGTTTCTTGTGATCTCATGACCATAACAACTAGCTCTTTTTCAGTATGTTGTTTTCTCTCATGTGGTGTATTGTTCTTAGTTTTCTATGTTTGCTTCTTGTATGTTTGCCTATGCGTGATGTTTGCTACGAGTAGAACAAAAACCCTCTGTGAGCACTGAAGACCAGAAGGTGATGACCAGAAACAAAGTATGAGGAAAATGTGAGCAAGAGTAAAAGGAAAGTATAGCATGTGATCTTCCTTGTTGTCATATACACATTTAATCATTTAATTCATATTGCATGTGTCTATCTTAACTGCCACGAAGGATTTCCTAGTACTTTGTACCTTGTGCCTTGATTCCTATGGGTTATTGCATTGGGTAGTATGATGCTAGTGCTCAACTAAAGCCATGATCTTGTAACTTGACTAATGGTATATGCAATAAACACTAAAAGATGTTTTTAGCAACATGGAACAAGGGGGCTAGAGCATTGGGATGTTTTTATGGTGCTCTAGATTCCTCTCCCTAAGGACTTATCTGTAAGTGATCATTCGGGACTTACAGTACAACTGTAAGGGCTATATGGCTCAGGCTTTAGCTTAATATGAGGACCTTTTTCTAGCTTGTTAGAGGTTACCTATATTGGCATAAGAATGGCTTGCCGAATCGAGTATAGGACAGCCTATACTCTTATGTGTATAGCCATGATGGAATTATGCCATTCGACAGGGGGTTCCTATATCTGTTTGCCGAGTGAATCTAATGGCCCTAACTTGTTAGACGAACCTTTGAAAGGCTTCATAGTGAACCCTGCCGACCTTCCTTGGTAGTGGGTCAAGAGGCTGATCACCTCGGGCGAAAGGGTAAATCATGACTCACAGTGAAAGTGTACAACCTCTGTAGAGTGTAAAACTAGTATATCATCCGTGCTCATGGTCACGAGCGGTTTACGGAATAGATGATGAACACTGATGTTACTAATAAATACGATGCTCACTAATGATTATTGTTTATGCTATTCATTATTCATGTTTACCTGATCATGTGTTTATATGGGCTTGTGAATAAACTTGTTGCTACTCAATTACTTAAAATTGTGACTCACTTAAAGCTAATCGCAGTTAAACCAGTGTCAGCCTTTTGAGCCTCATGAACCCCATGTTATATTTGTTGAGTACAACATGTACTTACGCTTGATTTACTTTTTAAATCTTTGGAAAAATCCTGGATGAGTACCAGATTGCTAGTCCGGAGGAGTTAGGCTTGTGACCAACCAGTCAGTTGTCCCTGTGGAATTGGAGTCTTCACCCGATGATCGGAGTTGTCTTTCCGCTGTTTCCTATCTAAGGTTATATTCTTTATACTAAGTACGTTATATATTGAGCATTGTCTATTGATATTACCCTTATTTGTAACTATATATGAGATTTGACTTCCTGGGCTCACTATGGTGTGTATCTGGTTTTATTCTAAAAATCGGGTGCTACAATTGGTTTCATCAAATTCCACATCATGAACCTCCTCAAGAGTACCACTAGTCAAATTCTAAACTCTATATGCCTTGCTAGTAGTGGAGTAACCAAGCATGAATCCTTCATCACATTTCTTCTTAAACTTGCTCAATCTTGTGCCTTTCTTTAATATGTAGCATTTACTAGGGATGAAAACGGATCGGATATAGACAGATATCACCGATATTACATTTGTTTTCATATTTCTGTCCAGATTCGGATTCAAATACGGATAGTGTCAACTATGTCGGATAGGATACGATTGGATATCGACATCATAAATATGCGATTTGAGTATTCAGATATGGATACGGTATCGGATGTTGGATATCCGGACTCGGATACGGATAGATCTCAACCCCTCTAAACGGATTCAGTTTTGAATATGGTCGGAAAATATCCGTACCATTTTCATCCCTAGCATTTACAACCAAACACCCGAAAGTATGCAATATTGGGCTTTCTTCCATTCAAGAGCTCATATCTTCTCCATCATAGGGTGACAATATAGTTGGTTGCTATAGTAGCAAGCCATGTTGATTGCTTCAACCTAAAACGAATGACTCACATTGTACTCACTCAACATTGATCTTGCCATGTCAATCAAAGTTCTATTCTTTCTTTCCACTAGACCATTTGATTGTGGAGTGTACTTGACCGAAAATTGATGCCTAATTCCAAACTCATCACACAAATCATCAATTCTTGTATTCTTGAACCATTGTCACTTCTCACTTTCTTGATGGTTGTTTCAAACTCATTATTAATTCTCTTGATGAATGTCTTGAAGGTTGTAAACACATCACTCTTGTTAACAAGAAAGAGCACCCATGTGTATCTAGTGAAATTATCCACAATCACAAATCCATATTTGTTTCCACCAATGCTAGTGTATGTGGTTGGTCCAAACAAGTCCATGTATAACAACTCAAATGCCTTAGGCGTGCTCATCATGCTCTTCTTAGGATGTGTGTTACCAACTTGATTTTTGGCTTGACATGCACTACATAGCTTATCCTTCTCAAATGTGACATATTTCAAGCCTCTAACTAGGTCATACTTGATCAACTTGTTCAATTGTTTAATTCCAACATGACCAAGCCTTCTATGCCATAACCAACCCATGCTAGACTTAGTGAGAAAACATGTTGACAATTGAGCTTCTCTAGCATTGAAATCAACCAAGTATAGATTCTCATATCTAAATCCTTTGAATATCAAGTTAGAGCCAGCTACACTTATGATCTCTACATCATCTACACCAAATATGCACTTGAAACAAAGATCACATAATTGAACTACCGACAATAGGTTGAAGTTCAAGCTCTCTACTAGTAGCACATTGGAAATGCTCAAGTCATTGGATATTGCAATCTTACCAAGACCTTTGACCGTCCCTTTGCCATTGTCACCAAATGTGATACTATCAATCCCATTGCTCTCATTTGCATTGATTGAATTGAACATTTTTGGATCACCGGTCATGTGTTGTGTGCACCCACTATCAAGCACCCAATGCCTTCCTCCAGCTTTATAATTGATCTACAAAAGAAGATCAATTCTTTTTAGGTACCCAAACTTGCTTGGGTCCTTGAAGGTTAGTTACCAAGGTCTTTGGTACCCAAATAGCCTTCTTCTTTGGGCCCATAATTGGTGTACCAATGAACTTAGCCTTCACACCATTGGCACCCTTAACAAGCATGTAACAAGAATCAAATCTAATTGAGGATACATTAGGTTGCTTGTTCTTGTTAGTCTTGCAATATTGCTCTATAAGCCCAACTTGCTTGCATCTATTACAAAACTGACTATTGCCCTTCACAAAGCTAGCTTTGGGAGTGACAAAGGCCGCCTTGCCCTTCTTAGAGGTATAGCCTAATCCCTCTTTGTTGAGAGAAAACCTTTGGCTACCCAAGCACTTTAGCAAGCGGGTATCTCCATCATAGGCGTTGCCTAAGGCACGGGTGAGCTCATTCACCTCCTTCTTGAGGGTCTCATTTTCCACCATTAGTGAGGCATCACAAGTGAAACCATCACCCAAAGGTGAAATAGAAGTAGTAGTGCTACAAGAAGGGTTAGTGGGAGCAACAACAATGGGCTTATAAAAAGATTCATCAATAATATCACATGTTAGTCCCACATCACAAGACACAATCACTTGCTCCTTCTTGGCCTCCTCCTTTTTGACTTGCTCGATGAGAGAGGAGTGAGCCTTTTTAAGCTTAGAGTGAGCTTTTCCAAGCTTCTCATGGGCTTCCATTAGCCTCTCATGAGTGGCATTGAGCGCATCAAAGGATTGCTCAAGAAATTTGACTTTCTTGCGCAATTCTTTGCACTCCTTTCTCTTCATCTCAAAGCAAGTGTGTACTTGCTCACACATGTCCATGAGCTCCTCCTTGGTGTACTCCTCGTCATCATCACTCCTACAAGCATCACTTTTACATTCATCATCATCACTCACATCATATTTTACCTTGGTAGGCTTTGCCATGAGGCATGTCGATGGAGTGTCAAAGATGGAAGTCTTGTTGTTGTTGGTGATGCTTGCTAGTGCTTTCTTGATAGATTTCTTACCATCATCACTAGAGCCATCACTATCTGAAGAGCCATCACTATCCCAAGTGACCACACAGCCTCCACCCTTCTTCTTCTTTTGGAAGGTCATCTTCTTCTCCTTCTTCTCCTTCCTTTCCTTCTTATTCTTCTTGTGCTTCTTCTTCTCATCCTCATCATTGTCACTATTGTAGGGACAATCCGCTACAACATGATCGGGGCTCTTGCAATTATATCATCTTCTCACATATTCTTTGCTCTTGGTGTGATCTCTTCTCTTTCTTGCACCATAGCCCTTTTTCTTCATGAATTTTCCCATCTTGCGCACAAAGAGAGCCATAGCTTCATCATCAACGTCACTAAGATCTTCATCATCACTTGATTCTTTCTTGGACTTGCCCTTGTTCTTGGATGATGAGCTAGCCCTAAATACTACACTCTTCTTCTTCTTGTCTTCATCTTCATTCTTGTCATCCTTGTCAACCCCTCCCTTTTCACACGATATGTCTCTTATGTCATGATATCACCTAGTACTTCGTTAGGGGTGAGTTGCTTCAATCCTCCTCTAATGATGATCAATCTCAATGTCTCAAATCTAGGAGGTAAGCACATCAAGAACCGATGAGAGACATCATCATCATTGATCTTATCTCCCAAAGCCTTCAAGTCATTGACAATCACTTGCAACCTATGGAATATTTTCGAAATGCTCTCATCATCCTTCATCTTTGTGGTAGAACCGCCCGAAATAACATGCTTTCGGAGGCGCTCGTCTTCCACTAGACACTAAGCACCCTGAAAGTTAGCTACATCGGACTGTTCCGTCGAGCACACCCCACGGGAGAACTCGAATCAATCCATGTTTTACCTCCAAAATCCAATAATGAGTATGAGCTTACAATACTTAGTCCATTTCATATAACAAGAGTTCTTAGAAATTATTTATTACAATGCCAGGGTTCAGAGTGCGATAATTAAATAGTGGAATGAAAATAAACATCTAGCAGAAATGATACAAGGATCCGTCTGTGCCCACCAGAAGAATCCTCCACACAAGAGCTACTCCTCAAGTTGCACCTGCAATAGGGTAAAATAAACCCTGAGTACACAATGTACTCGCAAGACTTACCCGACTAGTGGGAATAGTTTTCCGACTCCAAGGGGTATGATAGGCAATATGGGTTTGCTGTTTTCTTTTTGTTTGCGAAAAGCATTACTAGAAGTACGTCCTGAAGATCAAGTTTAATTAGCAGTCATGATTACTTCATTAGCTTACAATTCTAGGTAAGCACCTGTTCTACTTTCAAGCAAAGGTTGAGCAATTAGAACCAATTTACCATCTTTCATATTCCAGTTCTTACTACGGTGCTAGACCATAGCCAAGTCATACCATCTCATGAAAACAGCGATTCGCGAACCAATATATCCTAGCTCGGTACCCCGAAACACATGCCACGTTTGTACCCCAGGCACAAACAAGACCAACCCATTTCACTCCTGTCATGGGATCTAGGTCCCTGTCCAAACTTGGACTCCAAGCCCCCACACTTGAGACCCAGTCTCAATATGGTGCTTAGACCTCCACCTTTCCCCGCCTCCAATCAGTCGGTCCGAAAAGAGCCAAAACCCATGACAAGGGCCTAATGAGCCTTCTCGCTCCCATAAGCAAGTATGTGCTCAGGATAATAAGTCTGTAACCTGACTACCATCCACAGCAACAGACTATCCTCAATCGACACGGATAGGGAAAATAGTGTAACCAAGCTAAGTCCCGTGGCCGCGGGACACAACTCGTTACACCCACCAATACCCATACGATATCCCTACCCGGTCTTCATTTTCCTTTCATCATTTTTATCATGAGAGTAATTATAATAATCACCTATTGTGAGTAACAGTAGGTTACTCACACTATTGAAAACCTAAGCATAGCAGCTACTCGAACCTGCACTAGTAAGACTCATAGGATAGATATATCTATGCATGTGGTTTCCATAAAATTCCTGTAACAGTAAATGCACATCACATATATACATATAGTGATTATAAAAAATAAGGGTTATAGCACCGGGGCTTGCCTTTAGGCAGGCGCTGGTGTCAGCCGAGTCAGTCGGTGGTGGCTCCTAGGACCTCCTCCCTCATGAGGACCTCCTCCTCGTATTCCTCGACGAATCTCGACAACTCATGATCGTCTATGGTCACTATCTCCACCAACTCAGTTCTCTACATGCATGCGATGATGATACAACCATTTAGCATTTAGGCAACAACAACTCTTAAAATAAGAATATGCACAACAAGCTACTAAGCTAGCTCTAATGACTAGATACTAAGCTAACTATCATCTTCATCAAGCAAAGTGTTGGGTTCAACTAACAAACCCTTAGCTTGGCAAATAAGGATATATCTTTATTTCTACTAGTGATTTAATGTATAGTTGAAACAAAGAGCATTTAACTACCCTAATGCTTACTCTATTCTAAGGCTACAAAAATTACAGTGAGCACATAACAATACAATGAAGCTACCATAAAAATTTTAGGACTAAAGCTATCACCAATTTACCACAAAAACTCCTACAATAATTAACTAAATATTATTAAGCATTCTTAAATGATTTAATAACTCCTAATATCAACACATATATGTATAAACTAAATACACCAATAGATAGATCATAATTTTAGGAACCTAGCAAAATTTGTTTCCTAATTTTTTGACACCTACATGATTCTATATTAATTACCAAAGATCAGCTCAGAAATTAAATTAGAAAATCATTTCTAATTCCTTAGAAAAAAGAAAAGTGAATCTCTCGTGTGGCCCACACGAGCGGCCCGTGCGACCCAGCGCGCACGCGCTCGTGTGGCCGCCCGTAGATACGGCCCACGCGGACACCGGCCCACGCGGAGACGGCCCACGCCAGGGAAAGCCCACGCATGCTGGCGATTTTGCAAAAGGGACCTCGAACTCCTCCCAATTTACAACTAAGTACTAACACTATTTTCTCCTCTCTCTCAGACCTTCTCACTTAACCCCCCGGCTTCCCTGTAATTCCCTTGTGCGAACCCCCGGCTAACCCGTGCTCGGCGCGCGGCGAGCGGTGGCATGGTGTGGCCATGCAGGCCACCAGAGACCCACACTGGCTCGTCGTTAGGCCAACATTCAACTATGGTCCCACCACCTATGCCGAGTAGCAACGGCATGGCGACTGGACGCGCTAGAGTTGGCTACGGCGTTGCGCAGCCATCCGCGACGGTGGGAGCGACTGCCCTGGTGAACCAGAGCACCTAAGGACCTAACTAGCTAGTGAGTGAGCATTAGGAGACTACCGTGGACCTGGCCGAGGTGGTGGGTGGAGAAGAGGGTGACGGAGAAGGGCTAGCCACGTGCGGCTGAGCCATGCGGCGGCGCACCGTGGCGACACGGTCGCGATGATGGGGACGCGGTAGCAGTTCGGCTAAGGCACGTAGGGTAAAGAGGGAGTCAAGGCGAAGCTAGTAGTGCAGGTGAATTAGTTCAGGATGGGCGGTAGGAGGGATGCCCTCGACCTTGGCCGAGCACGGCCTTAATGGCACGGCGGCGGGGAAAAGCTCCAAATTAGAGTTTGGCAGTGCCTTCTTCATGGCTGGGTGGGGTCAGGCAGCGAGAGGATGTGATGGTGAAGTTGTGGATGCGATGAATTGAATGGAGGTGATCGATCGCTGGGTAATTTGGTGGCGCAGCTAGACGGTGGTCAGCAGAGAGAAAGAGGGAGATAGGGCTAGTAGGTGGGCTTAGCATGGCCTTGCCTTGGCGGGATGTGATTGGCGCGATTAGGGCATCACACGTGCGGACGTAATCGGACAAGCATGTGTGTCCAATGACCGGCATAGCCCGTGTGGCCACAGTGCCATAAATGGCAAGGCGACAGTGAGCTCCACCATGTGCGTGCGGTAGCGGCGAGCACCAAACTGGGCCAGTAGTGGGGTAGGGGTGTAGAGGGAGGCACAGACGTGATAGTGAGGCGACAGCACCTATAGCGGCTACGTCACGGGATGAGGCGGGTCGGCAAGGCGGCAACGTGGTGAGGTAGCCGGCTGCGCCGCTCGGTCATGCGAGCAGCAGCAGCGGCTCCATGCGGCAAAGCCAGTGACGACTAGGACTGGCTAGTCATAGTTGGCCATGCGCGGCAGCGCACGTGCGCGCACAGAGCGAGCCAGTGTGGCGACGTCGCGCCCCCGAGACATGGTGACTATGCTCACTCGGTGAACTAGCCCGGAATCATGTCTTGCATGAATTTTAAAGCACCTATAACAACTAAATGTTTGCTTCTGGACCTAAACCATCTTCACCATGCTCAAGATCGCATGTGAGGGCTACCAACCCAAGCTAAAACACGACACCATCCCTTAACTCGATTTCACAAAATAAATTGCCAAACATGGCATTGTCTTGTTGTCTATAAACTTGAAAATATTCTAAGTCTTTGAGCTGAACTTGATTCCAAGTAGCATTCTAGGCCATTAGAAGCAATAGCTAGCGAAGTTATTTTTCAACAGCAAGGATTTCATTGCCATCTACAAAGTACATACTCCAAACTCTATTTAAGTGCTACATATATGTTCTATAGTGTTTTTGTTCAATAAAAATTGGTTTTCAACCCTACTTGATATACATGAATTATGGAGTAGCTTTTCATTTAACATTTTTATTGATCATCTTAAGTTACAAAAATAATTTCATCCACACATTCTACCACATGCGTTATTACATAAACATGATGCTCCATGACATGTTTTAGTAATTTGTTTAGGGCGTAACACCGAGGGTGTTACAACCTTGAAGCTTGTCAACTTGTCCTTGAGGATATATAGCATGACACTCTTCACCGCTGGTGTACCCTCATAGGTCTCCTCCAATCTCTTCCACACTTCACTAGCCTTCTCACAATCCTTGATTTGCTTAAACACCTTGGAATCAATGGCATTGTAGATGGTGTTGATAGCCATTGTATTGCATTGCTTGTTGGCCCTGTCGGTGTTGGTGAGATTGTCCGGATCAAGAATCACACAGTCACTCTCAGTCACATCCCACACTTGGTCATTGATTGAACCAAGATACATCTTCATCTTTCTCTTCCAATAGTCATAGCATGTACCATCAAAGAATGGAGGTTTGCCCCCCCACATGGTTGAACACAATTTGAGCCATCTTTTGACACCGAGGTTGTTAAGCCTTCAATCAAATGGTGACCACGGCTCCAATACCACTTGAAAGGTCATAATATGGCTAGAGGGGGGTGAATAGCCTATTTAAAAATCTACAAGTTCACTAGAGCAATTTGATTAATATGACAAATAGCGAAATGCAATTTTTCTCTAGATCTACAAGGGTTGCAAGACACCTATCCAATAATTCTAGTTACTATGATCACTAGGCACACAATTGGCTAAGTCACTACTCACTAAGAGCTCTCACACTTGCTACACTAAAGGGCTCCACTAGATGAACTTAAACTACAAAGCAATCTCTCAATTCTAGCTACACTAAAGAGCTTTGGACAACTAGTTTGCGGGAATGTAAAAGTGAGTAGGGTGATTATACCACTACATAGAGGAGTGAACCAATCACAAGATGAATTCCAATTCAATCACCGGGAGAATACCAAAGGGCAAGAGACAACCAATTTTTCTCTCGAGGTTCACGTGCTTACCGGCACGCTAGTCCCCGTTGTGTCAACCGGCACTTGGTGGTTCGGCGGCTAAGAGGTGTTGCACGAACCTCATCCACATAATTGGACACCATAAGAACCTACCCACAAGTAAGGTAACTCAATGGCATGAACAATCCACTAGAGTTACCTTTTGGCTCTCCGCTAGGGAAGGCACAAGACCCCACACAAACACCAGAAGATGGCCACGAACAATCACTAATTTGTGTCAATCCTCCTCTGCTGCTCTAACCTGTCTAGGTGGTGGCAACTACCAAGAGAAATAAGAAATCCACAGCCACAATGATCCTCAAGTGCCACTAGATGCAATCACTCAAGCAAATGCACTTGGAATTACTCCCAATCTCACTATGATGATGAATTAATGATGGAGATGAGTGGGAAGTGTTTGCTTAGGCTCACAAGGATGTCAAGTATGTCAAAGTGCTAAGAGAGTTCCCTTGGAGCCAGCCAAATACTATTTATAGATGTCCCCAAATGAATAGAGCCATTAGAGTCATAGAGGGGTGCCCTACGAACTGACCGGACACGCTGGTAGAATTGACCGGACGCGCCCAAGCCAGGTGTCCGGTCGACGATCTCACGCCATGTGACACGTCCTTTGAATACTGAGCGTCGATCTCCAATGGTCAACCGAACAAGCGGCCTAGGGTTAAGTTATGACCGGACTCACAGATGAAACGACTAGACTCTAGATCACTTGGCGTCAGATCAAGTCTAGAGAGCATCTAGAGCCGGTTTTCTGTGACCGGATGCATCAGGTCAGAGGCAACCTAACGCGCCCCAGCGTCTAGTCCTCTCACTGTTCATATGGGTGCGCCCTCGATGCTGACATCAGCATACGTCAGTGCTGACCAGACTCAGCCCCTGCACGTCTGATTGCGCAAAATGCCTCCTTTGCAGAATGTGACTAGATGCGCCGATCCACACGACACCAGCGTCCGGTCATGCCTTGCCACCCTCGGCCGACTTCACGCCAACTTTTAAAATTGACCGGACTCGGCCCCCAGCGTCTGGTCAGGACGGGGCCAACGTTCGGTCGCTGTCTAGCTCCTCCTTTTCATTTTCTAAGTCCGCAACCACTTCACCCTTGCTTTCAACTTGCTAACCATAAAGTGTAGAACTTGTGTGCACGTGTGTTAGCATTTACAAGGGTCAAGCTTAGCACACTAGGTTCCTAAATGCAATGCATGAGTCGTGTCACCTAGTGGCACTCAATAAACCATTTAGCTAAAGATTTCCCCTCTTTATAGTATGACTATCGATCCTAAGTCATTCACACCCTCTATGGTGTCTTGAGTGCAAAACAAAAACCTATCATATACCTTTGCCTTGATCATCTTGGTTTTTATTTTTCTCTTTCTTCTTTTCCAAGTTGAGCTTGATCATCATCAACACATGTCCACCTTCATCACCATGGACCCTCATCTTGCTCAATTACTTGGATTACACCAACCTAGCTCAAATCACAACTCATGACAAAGGTTAGTGCTAGGTTTCATCAATTATCCAAAACTAAACTAGGGCTTTCACCTTACTCTCATTCATGCCAAACTTCTTGAGCATGTCTTTGATGTACTTTCCTTTACTTACAAATGTACCATTCTTCAATTACTTGATTTGAATACCAAGAAAGTAACTAAGTTCTCCAATCATGGACATCTCAAACTCATTAGCCATCATCTTTCCAAATTCTTCACAAAAGTCTTGATTTTTTTATCCAAATATGATGTCATCCACATAGATTTGCAACACAAACAAGTCCTTGCCAATCTTCTTAGTGAAAAGAGTGGTGTCAACCTTTCCCACAATGAACCCTTTAGAGAGTAGGAAGTCCCTCAACCTCTCATACCATTCTCTAGGTGCTTGCTTCAAGCTATACAAAGCCTTCTTCAACTTGTATACATGGGAGCTTCTTGTCATCTTCAAAATCGAGAGGATGCTCAACATATACTTCTTCATTGATATAGCCATTAAGAAATGCACTCTTGACATCCATTTGATAGAGCTTGATGTTGTGGGCACATGCATAGACTAGCAAGATTCTAATTGATTCCATTCTAGCAACCGGGGCATATGTTTCTCCAAGTCAAGACCCTCCACTTGAGTGTAACCTTGTGCTACCAATCTTGGTTTGTTCCTTACTACTATCCAATCTTGATCTTGCTTGTTTCTATAGACCCATTTGGTTCCAATCACATTGTGGTTCTTTGATCTTTCAACTAATTCCCATACATGATTTCTAGTGAAGTTGTTCAATTCTTCATGTAGTGCATTCACCCAATCAACATCCTTCAATGCTTCATCTATCTTGTTTGGTTCAATGGATGACACAAATGAGAAATGCTCACAAAATGAAGCCAATCTTGATCTTGTTTGTACACACCTCTAGAAATATCTCCAATTATAGTATCCAATGGATGATCCCTTGCAATATTGGTTGGTTGGAGAATGGGAACTTGATTGCTTGCACGTGCTTGATCATTAGGTTGAGATGATGTACTAGCCACTTGATCTTGCAACATTATCATGAGAACCACTTGTGCTTGCTTGATTAGTGTCAACTTGCACATTTGAGTTAGAGAGCACTTGCACTTGATCATCTTCATCATCATTCACTTGCCTAGGCCTCAATTCACTAACATCCATGTTATTCATGGCATTTGAAAGTTGAATGCCTCTCACAACTTCCAAAGTTCTCATTCTCATCTTGGAAACTATTGGTTTCATCAAATTCAACATCATGAACCTCTTCAAGAGTACTACTTGCCAAATTCTAAACTCTATATGCTTTGCTTGTAGTGGAGTATCCAAGCAAGAATCCTTCATCACACTTCTTCTCAAACTTGCCTAATCTAGTGCCTTTCTTCAAATATAGCATTTCCAACCAAAGACCCAAAAATATGCAATGTTGGGCTTTCTACCATTCAAGAGCTTATAAGGTGTCTTCTCTTTCAATGGGTGACAATATAATCGGTTGCTACAATAACAAGCCGTGTTGATAGCTTTGGCCCAAAAGGATTGACTCACATTGTACTCACTAAGTATAGACCTTGCCATATCAATGAGTGTCCTATTCTTCCTCTCGACAAGACCATTTGATTGTGGAGTGTACTTGGCCAAGAATTGATGTCAAATTCTAAAGTCATCACACAACTCATCAATTCTAGTGTTCTTGAACTCACTACCATTATCACCTCTAACTCTCTTGATGGTTGTTTCAAACTCATTGTGTATGCCCTTGACAAATGATTTGAATGTTGCAAATACATAACTCTTGTCCACTAGAAAGAATGCCCAAGTGAATCTAGTATAGTCATCCACTATTACAAAGCCATATTTGTTTCCACCAATGCTAGTGTATTGTTTTGGTCCAAACAAGTCCATATGCAAACAACTTAAATGCTTTACTAGTGCTCATCATGCTTTCTTAGGATGGGTGTTTCCAACTTGTTTGCTGGCTTGACAAGAGCTACAAAGTTTTATCCTTCTCAAACACAAACATCTTTCACAAGCCTCTAAAACCAAGCCATGCTTAACCAATCTATTCAATTATTTCATTCCAAACATGACCAAGCCTTCGATTACCATAACCAAACCCATACTAGACTTAGTGAACAAGCATGTTGACAATTGAGCTTCACTAGGCATTGAAATCAACCAAGTATAGATTCTCATATCTAAAACCTTTGAAGATCAAGTTAGAGCCATCTACACTTATGATCTCTACATCATCTACCCCTAAATATGCATTTGAATCCAAGATCACACAATTGAGCCACATATAGCAAATTGAAGTTTAAACTCTCTACTAGCAACACGTTGGATATGCTCAAGTCATTGGATATTACAATCTTACCAAGCTCTTTGACCTTGCCTTTGCCATTATCATCAAATGTGAGACTATCATATCCATTATTATCATTGGTGTTGATTGAGTTGAACATTCTTGCATCACAGTCATATGTTGAGTGCACCCACTATCAAGAACCAATGCCTTCCTCAGCTTTGTAATTGACCTACAAAAGAAGATCAATTCTTTTTAGTACCCAAACTTGCTTGGGTCCTTGGAGGTTAGTTGCTAAGCTTTTTGGTACCCAAATGGTTTCTTCTTGAGCCCATCCATGGTGCACAATGAACTTAGCATGAACACCATTAGTACCCTTAGTAAGTACAAAGAAAGAATCAAGATTAATTGAGGATACATTAGCTTGTGATTTCTTGTTCATGCATTTTTGCTCTATGTGACCAACTTGCTTGCAACTAGTGCAAAACCGACCATTTCTTCACAAAACTAGTCTTGTGAGGAGCAAAGGCCTTGCCTTTCTTGAGGATAGCCCAATCCCCCTCTATAGAGAGAAGCTCTTTGGCTATCCAAGCACATAAGCAAGCGATCCTCACCACCATAGACTTTTCCTAAGGCACGAGTGAGCTCATTTACCTCCTTTTTAGGGTCTCATTCTCAACCATAAGTGAGGCATCACAAGTGAAACCATCACTCATAGCTAAAGTAGCGGTGGATGTGCTAGATGAGCTACAAGAAGGGTTAGTGAGAGCAACAATGATAGGCTTATAGAATGATTCATCAATTATATCATAAGTCTACATCACATGTTACAACATACTCTTTCATATTTTGCTCATCAAGTAGAGAGGAATGAGCTTTTCAGCTTCTTGTAGCCTTGCCAAGCTTCTCATGGGCTTCCTCTAGCCTCTCATGAGATGCATTGAGCTCATCAAACTTGCTTAAGCTTTTAGTTCCTTACGCAAGTCTTTGCATTCCTTCCTTAATGTCAAAATATTCCTTAGCATCATCTAACATGTCAAGTAGTTCATCCTTAGTTAGTTTATCATCATTATCACTTTCACTTTCATTATCATGTTCCTCATCACATCCATCATCACAGTTTGTACCTTAGTAGCTTTAGCCATGAAGCATGATGGAGTGTCGAAGAGAGAAGGCTTCCATTGATGGCAATGCTTGCAAGAGCCTTCTTTTGGTGGTCTTGTCATCATCACTATCATCATCATCACTTGAGGAAGCATCACTATCCCAAGTGACCACATATGAACCACCCTTCTTCTTCTTCTTGAAGGTCATCTTATCCTTCTTCTCCTTCTTTTCCTTCTTGTCCTTCTTCTTGCTCTTCTTGTCATCATCATCATTGTCGCTATTGTATGGGCATTGAGCAACAAGACGATCCTTGCTTCCACACTTGAAGCACCTTCTTGACTCTTCCTTGTTCTTGGATAAAGACTTCTTTCTTCTACCATGATAGCCCTTCTTCACATGAACTTGTCAAATCTCTTCACAAATAGGGCCATCTTCCCAAGAGAATGAACCTACATCTTCACTTGATGTGTCTTGCTTGGCCTTGCCCTTGGATGATGTGGCTTTGAATGCCACACTCTTCTTCTTCTCATCCTTCTTCTCACCTTTCTTCTCCTTCTTTTCTTCTTTCTCATCATCATCTCTATAGGTGTCATCGGTCATCACATCTCCCAACACTTGGTTTGGTGTCATGGTGTCCAAACCACTCCTCACTAGAATAGTGACCAATGTGCCAAATCTTGAAGGTAAGCATCTCAAGAACTTCTAGGAGAAGTCCTTGTCCTTTACTTCTTCTCCAAGTGCTTTGAGATCATTGACAAGCACTTGAAGCCTATGGAACATCTCTGGCACACTCTCATCTTCCTTCATCTTGAAGCTTGCAAACTTATGCTTGAGAATCTATGTCTTGACACCATTCACCATTTGAGTGCCCTCAAATGATTCTTCCAACTTCTTCCATGCCTCATGAGCCATCTCAATATTCTTGATTTGCTCAAATGTTCTCTCATCCATGCATCATGAATGGCACTAAGAGCAATGTCATTATTTTGGAGTAGCACTTCTTCGGTGGCGGTGGGAGCCTCGGCATTGGCTACCTCAATCTTGGTCTCCACCACCTTCCACACCTTTCTATTGATTGACTTCATATAGGTGGTCATCTTTGCCTTCCAATAACGATAATTGGAGCCATCAAATTGGGGTGGCTTCTTGATGTTGTTGATTTGAGACATTTTGACACCGAAGGTTGTGAAGCCTCAAATCACGGTGACCACGACTCTGATATCACTTGAAAGGTCCTAATGGCTAGAGGGGCGTGAATAGCCTATGAAAATTTCTACAACAACACTAAGCAAAGCGGTTAGACAATTATGAGGCGAAGCGAATGTTGTGCTAGCCTACTAAAATGCAAGCCACCTACCATAATTCTAGTTTCTATAGTCTCTAGGCACACAAAGGCTATGTCACTACACTAAGTTAGTGAGCTTTCAAAGACTAACTAAAGAGCCTCAGTAACCACTAGACAAGACACAAGCTAGCTCTCAAAACTAATTACACTAAAGAACTTAGCTACACTAAGAAAAGTAAATACATAAGAGGGATAGTGAGTTGTACCACCATGTCGAGGAATGAGCCAATCACAAGATGAAGTTAATCAATCACAATGAATACCAAGAAATCCTCGGGACAAGATGACACAATGATTTTTCACCGAGGTTCACTTGCTTACCGGTAAGCTAGTCCCTGTTGTGGCGATTCACACACTTAGAGGTTCACGCGCTTAGAAGCATCACACGCCTAACCCGCAATCGGGTGTCGCACAACGAACACAAGATAAGGATCATACAAGCCATGAGCAATCCACTAGAGTACCTTTTGGCTCTCCACTGGGAAAAGGTCAAGAACCCCTCACAATACCATGATTAGAGCCAGAGACAAGCACCTTCCTCCGCTCGATGATCCTCACTTCACCAAGCCGTCTAGGTGGTGGCAACCACCAAGAGAAACAAGCAAATATCGCAGTGAAACATAATCACCAAGTGCCTCTGGATGCAATCACTCAAGCAATGCACTTGAATTCACTCTCAATCTCACAAAGATGATGAATCAATGATGGGGAAGAGTGGGAGGGCTTTAGCTAAGCTCACAAGGTTGCTATGACAATGCAAATGGCCAAGAGAGTGAGCTAGAACCGATCAAGGGGCTTAAATAGAAGCCCCCATGAAATAAAGTCGTTGGGTCACATAAGTGACCGTTGGACCCATAGACACGGGCCATCGGATCGTCCGACGCCTGGGTTCGACGCCATCCACAGCCAACCACGAGCTGCCATGTAACCACAATCAAATGAAACCGACCGTTGCCACCAACGATCACCTGCCATGCACTGAAGAACCATGGTCGGACCTAGACCATCAGACCTATCATCGGACTCCACACGGGGAGGGTCCGACGTGGTCCAGTAACATCCAGAGAGGGTTAAAACCCTCGGACCCTGGTTCAACACCCACCGTCAGACCCAGTCCATGGTCTGACGCCAACACGTGTCGCATCCGCACTCACTCACACACGCGGCACTAAATGAATAGTGCGCATAGTCGGTCCGACACCCTCACGAACCCTAGTCCGACGCCGAGGGTCCGACACCAGTCAAATCTACACCAAGAGGTTCCAGAGCCATTGAAATGAGTCTGAGGCCTGGCCATCGAACCTAGAGCGGTCTGACGCTCCCCCAGGAGCTCTCTCAAGCCGCCACGTCAATACCCTAGCGGGGTTGGCCAGAGGCCGGTCCGATGGTTCTGTGAAGTAGGGTTCGACGCCCCTTTTTCACCTCTTCTTTAAGCATGAACACTCCACCCTTGCTCAAATGTGCCAACCACCAAGTGTATCACCTTGTGCACGTGTGTTAGCATATTTTCACAAACATTTTCAAGGGTGTTAGCACTCACTAGAATCTAAATGCATATGCAATGAGTTAGAACATCTAGTGGCACTTTGATAACCGCATTTCGATACGAGTTTCACCCCTCTTAATAGTACGACTATCTATCCTAAATGTGATCACACCCACTAGGTGTCTTGATCACCAAAACAAAATGGCCCTATGGATAGCACCTTTGCCTTGAGCCCATTTTGTTTTTCTCTTTCTTCTTTTCCAAGCCTGAGCTCTTGATCATCACCATGGCTTTCACCACCACCATCATGATCTTCATTATTTGCTCCACCACTTAGAATATGCTACCCTATCTCATGATCACTTAGAGTATAAGGGTTAGCACCTAGAGTTTCATCAATTCAGCAAAACCAAGCTAGAGCTTTTAGTCGAGGCCATCGACATTGTGACCAGCAAAGGCAACCAATGACCAGGGAGAGGCTACCTACTCCCACACTATCACCATGACACCACTAGGAAAACAGGAGACGATGATGAAGGCCACGGCAAGACCACATCGCACAGGATAGTTGGTGAAACACCACCATGCCAATAGTGTTGTCACGACCGGCACAGTAGCATCACGCCATGCAACGCTGTGACATGGGAGCAAGACCATGACGATGACCATACCAGAATGTGCGAAGATGCCAGGACAAGACGGGCTTGCTTGCAAATCAAGTTTACTTGCTTATCCCTCCCTCGGGCTCACGACCACTCAGTCAGGAGAACCAATCTCCCCACATGTAACCTAGCCCTCGAACTCTATATAAGGGGAGCTAGGCCTCTCTTCCAAGGGGACAAACTCTCGAGAGTTCATTCAGGCATTCGTTGACCTTACTCCTCCTACCTCTTTCCTTTAGCTTACACACCCCATTATAAGAACTTCATAGCACTTAACTGAGGAACACAAACTCGAACCACCTCTAAGACTGAACATACGACTCTGGCCTAAACCAGTATAATTCCTTGTTCCTTTGAGTGCTACCATCGTCTTTCTAGAGCAGCGCGACACACATACAAATTTACTAGTTGGTTTACAAAACATCGACACTCCCCATCACGCATTTGGTGTTCGATTGTCGATGGGCACGTAGTGCTGAAGGAGGGATTGATAAGAAGAATAGGCATGAGAGAAACAACAACAATTTGGACAATGAATTGGCTACCTTTAGAGAGCTTATGTTGCCCTGTCAGGTTGTATAAACCAAACTCTCCTCAGATAGTTAATGAACTAATTAATCAGGCTGAGGTGGCGTGAAAATATGATATGTTGGAGGAGTTCTTCACCCCTCTTGACGCGATGATGATTGCCAACATACCTCTCTATATAAGAAGGCTGGATGACTTCTAGGCGTGGCACTTTAATAAATGGGGCAACTTCTCGATACGCTCGGTGTATCATATGCTGGTCTGTCGACAGGAGCAACACGACACAGCTACGTGGAGTATTGCAGTCCGGTCGAATCACCGGACTGACTCAAAGGAATGGATGTCGTTGTGGAAGGTGAGAGTCCCCTCAAAGATCTATATTTTTCTCTAGCATTTAGCGAAGCACTCACTGCCGATCGGAGACATGCTTCACCATAGGAAGATGGCACAAGGCAGTGACTACTTTTTCTATGGGATGGAGGACTCATGAAGACACTCTTTGCTAGAATGTAACATGGCGATATGCATTTGGGCACCGTAGAAGGAACATACAGTGGAGCTCTTGAGTAGAATTCTGGAGAATGACGCTAAGTCTTGGCTGGCGATTATGATGGAAATCCTACCATAGGAAGATATCGCTAGAGTGGCGATCACATTGTGGGCTATTTCGTTTGTACGGAGGAACGCGATCCATGAGGATGTCGACCAAAGCCCTCTGTCGACGCATAATTTTGTAGACAGGCTTGTGTTGGAGCTAGGGGAGGAGAAGCAAGTGTGATGGCCCCAGGCTCAGGTGCACTAGAGTAGGTCAGCATGGATTGCACCCCTCATGTGTTGTTAAAATCAATGTTGACATGGCTTTATCACAGAACACATTCACGACTTCAGCGGTAGCAATGGCAAGAGATCAGGATGGTCGATTTATGGGAGCCTCGGCGCTGGTCCTTCGGGGAATTGTTGACCTAGAGGTGATGGAATCCATTGCATGCAGAAAAAGGTTGGCTCTCGCTTCATACCTACGAGCTGACAATTTTAGGTTAGCCAGTGATAGTCTGAATGTCATGAAGAGTATCCAACAATGCGACCTCAGGATCTATGGACAGGTTATCCGGGAGATCAATGCGAGAAAGGTAGCTTTTAGAAGTGTCTTGAGTTTGTACATGAGCATAGGGACTCAAATACCGACGCTCATAGGATAGCTCGTAGTTCTATCCATGCCGAGTTAGGGCGGTATGTATGATTCTTGAACCCACCTGATGGTGTTTGTAATATGTACAATCCTCCTAGCTAAATAAAGAGGGTGGCGTTGCTAATAAAAAAAGAAAATAATTAATTAATTCAGTAGTTGCTTTAAGATGCGTGTAATTTCTTAATAGAGGAGTATCAGAGTAGTTCCCAACATTTAAACTTTATTTTTTCTCAAATCAGTAGACATGCTAATTTTTCTCCTGCTTCCATAACATTTTATTCATCTCAAATTTTTGCATGAACATGCATCTTTGCAGCATCCATTCTCATTTTGGCTAATTTTTTTTCACAAAAACTTCGATGATTTTTTTGTGTGCGGTGGGAGCATGTGAGGGGCGACAGAGTATATGAGACGTTCTCCGCCCTTGGAGCACCTCCAATGGCTAGCTCCAAGCTAATATATGATGCCACATGAAGGAGAGAGAGACCAAGAACCTTTGAACTAGTAAGAAGAGAAGATCTGTCAGCGTCTCAATGCATGAGAGATATAGCCCTTCTATCTCTCTCATGCCGGGAGAGAATATATACACAATAACACATACATGTATAGTATATAGGATAAGATGGCATCTAAGAGGTGGCATATGACTCTTTTTTCGCGAACATATTGTTGACAACCAAAACTATCTATTTTGTAAAGTTGTCAAAATATAAAATGGACTTCACCATTGCATTCCTCTCGTCAAGATGGTCAAAAAGTACATATGTAATGTCTAATTAGGTGTCCGATTGAAGGAGTTATGCCTCGGAAAGATGCTCTATTGTCGGAAGTTCCGACAGCGTTAGAACTTCCGAAAAGCCTAAAAAACTGCTCGGGTGCCTGGCCACATCCCCATGTCAGAAGTTCCGACAAAGGTCGGAAGCGTCGGAACTTCCGACAGACTTAATAAAAAACCATATTCGGATCTGGTCTTTTGGATTTCGATCCGAACTATTCCAAACTCGTGGGAAACTTGGAAAATAAGGTTTGGAGAGGTTTTCTACTAGGATAAAACCACCCCCTTTATATATATAAGAGGATCATGGCCGATTGAGCTCCCATCTATCCAATCGTCGAAACACAACAAATTAATCTACTACATTTCTTTTACCCTCTACTTCTCCTCATTCTTCGTCGGTGTTGCATGGATGGTGGATCGATGATGATGAAGCTCTAGAGCGGCTAGGCCGGCTAGAGCAGCCCATAGCTACCGCACGCCTCGGCGGGGTCCCTCCTGGGTGTGTGGCGTTTCGGGTCTCAAGAGACCTCGCCGGTGTGTCTTACGTATCGTGCTTCCGGCGAGGCTCCTCCGGCGATGTGTCTTGCGTATCGCGCTCATCGCTAGAGGCACAAGGTCCGGGTGCCGACATCCCCTAGGCGCTGGCCGACCTAAACGTCGGCTAGGCCCTACATCGAGCGATCTTGCTCCTTATCGAGTGTGTGACCTAATTAAGCGTTAACACGTATACATTGCACGTGTTCCATGAAGAGGGATGGAGATATTGCAATACAATTAATGGCGTCTGGCCTCCGTCTAGGATGACGGGAGAGATGCTTAGAAGAGGATAGAACGCCTCTAGAACTATCTAAAGCTAAGTCGATATTACATTATAGAAGCAAGGTAGTAAACAGCCCGAGCAGTCCATCAAGCATGTAACATGGCCAACCTAAGGGGGTGTTTGGTTCTTTAGTCGCTTCTAAAATTCATGTCACATCGAATACTTAGATACTAATAATGAGCATTAAATATAGATTAATTATAAAACCAATTACATAGATGAAGGCTAATTTGCGAGACGAATTTTTAAAGCCTAATTAACCCATCATTAGCACATGTTTACTGTAGCACCGCGTTGCCAAATCATGGACTAATTAGGCTTAAAAGATTCGTCTCACAAATTAGTCGCAAGTTGTGCAATTAGTTTCGTAATTAGTCTATATTTAATACTCCATGCATATGTCTAAATATTTGATGTGACAGAAATTTTAGGAGGTAATGCAGAAACCAAATATGCCCTAAGTCGCACTCAATGATGCAGCTCCCGATGGCCACGGCGAGCAAGGAACAACGACTTCCGCGATGCAACTACTCTCGTTGACGACCAGGGAACAACTACTCTCGTTGGAATTTGGCGAAAAGTGTGTTGACAACCAACTCGATCGTCCACACACGTACTTCTCATGCCCCCACTTTCTCACTACTAGGGCCTTGTTTAGATCACCTCCAAATTCCAAGTTTTTTCACTCTCTCTTTATCACATCAATTTTGAGACGCATGCATGGAGCATTAAATGTAAGTAAAAAAAATAACTAATTGTACAGTTTGGTTGTAAATCACGAGACGAATCTTTTGAGCCTAGTTAGTCCATAATCGGACAAAGTTTATCAAATACAAACGAAACGTGCTACAGTGTCCAGATTGCAAAAATTTGCAATCTAAACAAGGCCTAGCACTTTCCTGGCTTACCTCTGGTTTGGCTGCACGTGCTTTGATTTTGGCCGCCAGCCTGCTGCTTCAGCTGTTTTGGATTTGGTGAGGCCATGTTTAGGCTGTGTTTAGTTCCAGGAAGTTGGAATTTGGGGCTACTGTAGCACGTTTGTTTTTATTTGGCAAATAGTGTTCAAACATGGATTAATTAGGCTCAAAACGTTCGTCTCGTAATTTCCCACCAAACTGTGCAATTAGTTTTTTTTCGTCTATATTTAATGCTCCATGCACGGGCCGCAAACATTCGATGTGACAGGTACTGTAGCACTTTTTAGGATATTAGGGTGAAACTAAACAAGGGCTTAGTTCCAAAAAAATTTGGTTTTTGCTCATCACATCGAATCGTTGGACGCATGTATGGAGCATTAAATATAGACAAAAAAAACTAATTACACAGTTGGGTGAGAAATCGCGAGACGAAACTTTTGAACCTAATTAGTCCATGATTAGACACTAATTGCCAAATACAAACGAAAGTGCTACAGTTGCAAAACCCAAAAAATTTCGCGAACTAAACGTGGGACTAAAATTTTGTAGATGTCATATAAGGGTATCGCATGTGGTGTTCGGATATCAATAAAAAACAAGTTACATAATTCGTCAGTACTGCACGAGACGAATTTACTATGCCTAATTAATCTGTCATTAGCACATGTTTAACACCACATTGTCAAATCATGGCCTAATTAGGCTTAAAAGATTCGTATCGCAAATTAGTTGTAAATTATGTAATTAGTTTCGTAATTAATCTATATTTAATACTCTATGTATGTGTTAAACAGTAGATGGAATAGCGACTAAAGTCTAGGTAGAGGAACACACAAGACAGATAGTAGTAGTATGTCAGTTGCGTTGAAGGACCGCCGTTGTTCCTTGCCGCAGCTTTCACATCCAAGAGTTTGGTGATGGATGACTGATGAAGCCTCTACCCAGGGCCACCAATGAGATTAAGTCGTCGTGGCCTTTGCTAGGAATCGTGATTGATTGACATGTTGTTTGGACTTTTTAGTGGATCCAGCTAGCGTTACTCATCCATTGCCAAACATATAAGACTACGTTGTGGCGGTGGTATTGCCCTCGGCCCTCCGCCCTTGACCGTCCCTGTTGCTAGCGGGAGGCGGGTCGGTACCTTAGCATCTCTAGAAGTTTGGAATATTTACTTGCTAAACTAACAGATCCAGCAAGTTAACAGAATAAATAGAAACCTTAAATTTTGTTCTTGTGCAACAGCATGTTATAATAGCTTCCTAAATGATTAGGAATTGGGAACCCCGAGCTATTTCTAACCAACAAACTTTCTCATTTGGAACCATTTATTTTTTAACTTTCTCATTTGGAACCATTTATTTTTTAATTTACTCCGATCTACCAAAACGTCGAGCAGATATAGAGTTCCTTTAGACCGCGGAAACTTACGAGTTGAAGAGAATATTTGGCATCTTTTTATTTTTATTAACGAGCTTTTTTACTAAATTATTGGAGGATATTTTTTACTTATATAAAAATCTATACCTACTAATAAAGAGGCAAAATTTCAGCCTATTTTTTTCGTCCATCAATTTTTTTAGTCCGTCTCTCTCTAACTACCGGACAATGAAAAATTCCTTCCGTCCGGAATATATAACCCGTGCTTATACGAGTTAGAATAGCTCATGTCTAGATGGGAATCATAATCTAAATAGATCTCTTTGATGCAGAGTAATTTGAATATAAATCCTAATCCAAATAGAGTCTATTCATTATTCCAATATAAGTCCAGATCCTTTTCTGGCTATTTATTTGTCCGTCCATGTAGAGCTTTTTCTTTTCTCTGTCCGAGCTCTATCGTTCTTTCTTTTCTTTTTGTTTCCTTTTTATGTTTTCCTTTTTTTAGGTCCTTTCTATTTCTTTTTTGTGTTTCCTTTTTTTTTTAGCGTCGACCATTTTTTCTGAGCATCTTTTTTGTTTTTTCCTGTGTTTAGCTATCATGGATTCATGGTAATCTATGGTAACCGAAATATGACATCCAAACTTGTAATAAAATAAAATATTTACCATATCTAATATATCACACATGCATCAATTAGATTGAAAGAGATTTTTATATCTAATAAATTTTTTTTTATCCATCAATTAAAAATTAAATAAATATATATATTAACTATTACCTCCTAAGAAGTAATATATAAATTCTAACCATCCGATCTCGCCAGCTCATAATTGTTTGAGAATACCATAACAAAGCTGGTTCATAGTTATTTTGGAGTACAACATTAAAAAACCAATGTGTATTCGATTCCATTGCAAGAATAGACACGTTTGCTAGCCTTATCTTTTATAATAATAAACCACGAAAAGGTTCTTAGTTCCATCTTATATTTATATAATTATTTAATTATTTTCTTTCTTTTCTTATAATATTATAAATCGGAGTCCATATGTTCCACGTCTCTAGGTTTATCGGCCCCTGAAACCACCACTACGTCAAAAAGCATTTGTAGGGGCGGTTGTAGACCATTTGTAGGGGCGGTTTGCCTAGTCGTCCCTACGCAAAGGTCTCTACAAATCATGCATTTGTAGGGGCGGTTCTCAGGCCGCCCCTACAAATCGATTTGTAGGGGCGGCTAGTGTTTCCAGCCGCCCCTATAAATATATTTGTAGGGGCGGCTCTTATTACCAGCCGCCCCTACAAATAGATTTGTAGGGGTGGCTGTAGTACCAGCCGCCCCTACAAACAGGTATTTGTAGGGGCGGTTCAATCTAGAACCGCCCCTACAGTACGTTTTCCCGCAAAAAAATCAAATTTTCAATTCAAAATCACTTTGCCGAACGTCCCACAACAACGTTCCAAACAGCGTTCGCGTTGCCGAACGCCCCGCGACCAACGTTCCGAACCGCGTTCGCGTTGCCGAACGCCCCGTGACCAACGTTCGCGTTGCCGAACACCCCACGACCGCGACTATAAGCATAAGAGTATTCTATAAACTACAATTACAAGTCCAATTCACATGAATATATACAATCCATCATTAAATATACAAATTCCATACACATTGTTATCAACATCCTAGAGCTAGCCTTTCAGTCTCACGAAGGTGTTGGTACTGAGGATTTGTACCTAAGTCAGACTCTCGGTCATGGTAGGCGCCTCTGACGTGTACAATCTGGTCCAATGTGAAGTTGCAAAGGTCGCCGACGAGCTCTAAGAGTTGGTCATCCTTGTATGGGTCTCTTTTCATTCCTTTCTCTTCTCTCCACTACAAGAAAACAAGTTTCAGTTTAGTATTTCATACCATTTACGAAGTTTTTATACTACGGGTGAAGAGGTTCAAACTTACCCTTAAGGGGTGTCTCCTGTAGGCACCGGTGTTACCCATCATAGAACATATATAGTATCCACAATGTACACTCCCAGGCTTCTACTTGGGGCACTGTGTGTTTTGCATATGAAAATGTTAAGTAATGCTTTTGACAGCCATGTAACGGAGTACTGAAGAAGTAAGTTACACTTACCGCACATAGTGTTTTTATAGCCAGCTTTTCCTTCCTTGCTGGATCATGCCTTCCATGATGATTAGTGACATAGAACATAAATGTCTTGTTCGAATTATTTTAGCAAATACAACTTGTTAGTATCCAAAAGTGAACGTTACAAGTATGTATACAAACATATAAGCTAATGAGTATTGTCGATATGTATACGTCTTGAGAATCGATATGAAGTCTTTGTATGTCACCGTGTCCTTATCTAATGAATCAAAGACCCATGCCATGCTCCTCCCGACGTCGACGGCTATACAAATCCAGTGGTTGCTGCATGGATTTAATCATAGAACTAGATAAGCCCTTTTGCATCGAATGAAATATATCGAACAAAGCTTTAAGTATATAGTTGAGCTTACTCGAAGTTGTATGGTAGCCATATAGTAGAGTGGTGTTGGAGATTTTTGAAAGCCAAGGCAATGTATGCCGCAACCTTAAGGGACTCTTCCCTTAGCTTCGCACTACGGATGCGCTCTTTCTCCCGAAGAGTCTTTGCAGCTGCTAGCTCTTTGGCATCCAGTGTCCACCGTTTAGGGTAATTAAAATTTGTTTGGGCTATAGCTTGAGGGTCTACATACCCGGCTTTCACACTTGGCATTTGTTTGACAATGTGCACTTGCATTCTACAAATCACGGCGTGGGTTAGTTACAACAAAATTCAAAGATTACATTCATATCATATCAGGAGGATAAGGACTTACAGGCACCACGTGCGAATTAGATTCATCTCCATTTCTCCTAGGTGAAAGCATGTGTGCATGTCATTGAAGTCAAAGATAATTTTCCCGGCTGGGCTTCCAAATGTGCCGGTGGGAAAGCATGCTTGTATGATATCTATGCTCGTTGGGAGAACACGCAAGTACCAATCATGGAACCTTCTCATTCCAAGTGGTAGGCGCTGGATGTCCCGATTTGGTAGGAAGGGCTTGCCTCTTTCATATTTTTTTGGGCAATCCTTTGACCATTCGATGGAATCAACATTTGGATACTGCTTTGCAATTTGGTGAAGTTTGCTACTGACGGCCTCCTCAGAACCCCGTGATGGGACTTTTTAAACTTGGTTTTCAGGCTTGAACTGATCATGGGAATACCACTTGGACACCGACGAGACGTCTTTGATCGGAACATAAACTGGCCTTATGTGGATTGGAATCTTCTTTCGGAGTTCCCATTCAGGCACATCCTCATCTTCTTGTGCATCACCTTCTTCAGGAGGCACTCGTTGTTCATGTATCGGTTGTTCTTGTTGAGAAGACTGTGGCATCTCATGATGCACTTGCCCGGTACGAGCTGGAGAAGGTTGTGGCATCTCATCAGGCACATGCTCGATAGAAGGCGGGGAAGAATGTGGCATCTCAGGAATGTGGGGGTCACGAGACGGTGAAAATATCTCACCGGCCTCAACAACTCGCTCCAAATTTGGGAGAGAGGGAGGCGGCGAAGAAGCAGTCAATATAATGTCCCGTTTGTGCCAGAGGATGAACTGCCCCATAACATCTCCGAGTAACACTAGCCCCTCGGGAGTTGCGTAGTCTATCCTCCACTGCATGAACTCGGGCTTCACTGTATGCACCTCAACCCTAGTGTAGTCCGGCGGTATCTTATTATTGTGGTGTAAGCCACCGGGAGGATGTGCAACACCCGTTGCCACCTCTATCACAGTGTTCTGCCGGCCGCTGAGAAACACCAAGGTGCAACTAGTAGGTTCCCGTATGAGATCGACTGAGGTTGTGGCTGCAGTGGAACCTTGGCTGCTAGGAACTTTCGGAGGGCTGGTAACTAATGCCACTTCTCCTGGTGGCGTCACTAAAATACGTGGCTCCATAGACATTCCTTGCTCCTCCAGCGCCTTCGCAACTAGAGCCTTCACTTGGAGCTCAAGACTAGTCTCCCGGTCTCGGCCATGTTTCTTGTACATGTGTCTGTCCTCTTCGAATCCTTGCTTCCATGTCATCCTTTTCCCTAGCCCCCTGGTGCGGCCTGTGTGCTCCTTGTTTCCCAAGCCAAGGCTAAGCTCGTCCCTCTCTCTGGAAGGATTGAATGAGCCCGTCTCTTTGTCTTCAGCATATTTCAGTATCCTTGATACCGCCTCTTGGGTCTCCGACTTATCAAACTTAAGATTACTGCCGGATGGTTCTGTACTCCTCGCATATATCCAGTTCCTTGAGCGTACCTTCAACTTCGTCACATCGATATTCCCAGCAGCTGCGGCCTCTTCATCCATCTTCCTAAACTTCTCTTCCTTGGCATAGTAGCCACCGAGGCCTAGATGATGGTGGTGTTTGTTCCTCTTCGCTAGCTCGGTGTTACGAGCACTGAGCTCCAATGCCTCCGCTGAAGTCTTCTGAGCCACGAGCTCCTCCCATTGACTAGGAGTTATTTTGCCGAACTCGTTGAAGGGAGTTAACCCCTTTTGGATATACTTCGTGTTAAGCTCCGACCTCCAACGTCGAAATGACTCTCCCATCATCCTGATAGCATTTTTTTTACCAATTCGTGCTTACCCTCCGGAAATCTAAAATTGACCTTCAGCTGCCTATCCCATAGTGCATTCTTTATGTTCTCTGGTACCTCTTTCCAGTTAGGGATTGTTGGGTTCAATTTATCTCTTACTAGGGCCCCGATCGCATTACGGAATCGTCCTCTTAATTCCTTCGGCTCAAGGATCTCCCCTGCTAGCCCAACCTCCGTTATCACATAGCAAGCCTTATCTGGATATAGATTTCCTTTTATATCCCCTCGTTTCCTCTTAGACTTGGTAGTCGTGGTTGTGTCTTGAGTTTGTGGAGCAGATGCATCGTGATCCATCTCTGTGGTTGTTGCCTCTGCTCTCCTTTCCTCTACTCCGTCTTGTCCAGCGAGATGTCGCGGATGTCGACGTCGTCTTTTCTGAGTTTTAGGAGGGACCTGTATATAGGACAGGTCAAAGTGTTAGTAGAGGTAACACAGCCAAAGCTTTAGCAAAATTTACAAGCTAAGGCTTCTTCCCTACCTCCTCGTTCGGGTCAAAATCCTTGTCCAAATCTTCCTCCGTTGGCCTCCTTCTTGCTTCAGGTGGGAAAGGATCCTCGGGACTTTCATATCCTCTTCTGACTCATCATCCTCTTCTTCTTCGCCTTCAGCAGCCTCTCCTTCGGGGCCTTCCTCCTCGTCATACTTCTCCTGAGTAAGCATCACTTCTAGATCCTTTTCTACCTCGTTATCGAACTGTTCCTGAGTAAGCTGGTCCTCTAGTGCTTGCTCCTCAAGGGTTGGCTGCTCATCATGCTCGAGGCATCGAGTTGCACGGTCTGTTGTCCGCGACATTATTTCACGCTTTGTTCTAAAAGATGCAAGAAAGTGTGCTTTAGGTACGCGAGAAGGTATAAGAAATCAAAAAGGTCTATAAACCAAAGTAGTCCTATAAAACAACAATATAAAAAACGAGAAGTAGCAGTGGTAGAGGCCTCAGAAACATGTCAATCATCATCTGATCTTGAACTTGGAGCATCAAGGCATCATAACAGAGAAGAGAGGAGAAGGTAATGTAGGGGCGGCTGCTAATGATGCCAAGTTCCTCACAAGTTCTTGATCATCAGCTCATATTCCATATAATGTATGGACTTAGACAATTTCATCATCGGCAAAACAAAGGAGAGGAGAGGGGAGATTTGGCAAAAAAAAAGCAACAGCTGCTTAACAAACATATAGAGGAAAAGGTGTAAAAACAAGCAGCTGCTGCTTCCCAAACATAGAGGATAGGAAAATTAGCCAAAAAATAGTTGACTGCTGCCACATGGTTGGAAGACCCCTGTAGATCAAAATCTGGTAATTTAGATGTGGTAAATAATGGATTAGAGTAGATGAGGAGTAATAGTAGATAGAGTAATAGTAGAGGAGTAGAGTAGAGGAGTAGAGAAGTGTAGCAGCCAGTAGTTAAGAGAAACAGCCACTTAGATACAGTAGTAGTCGTAGATAGAGTAGTAGAAGTGAGCCACTTAGTAGCAGCCACTTAGTAGTATAGGGAAGTGAGTAGAGTTGCAGCCAGCAGCTAGGGAAGAGAGTAGAGTAGCAGCCAGCTAGTAGTAGTAGGAGTAGCTAAGCACAGTGACAATGCATTTCCAAAAGGAACCAACAAGCACAATCAATGGCAATAAGCAGAAAGCAGGGGAAGAGATAAGTAGTAGTATAAATGGCAACTTCTTGCAACAGTAGTTCCATAAGACAGAAAGGGTACAAACAGAATGAAAGAATTGAGTTGTACAAGGGGAAGAGATAAGTAGTAGTAGGAGTAGCTGCACAACACAGCAAGCAATAAAGAGGAATGGAGTATAGTAGTAGTATAGAGCAGCAGCAATTAAGTAGAGAATGAGGTAGAGACATAGTACAGAGTCAAAAAATGAGAGAGAAGAGTAAAAAATCAGTAAGTAGCAGCAGTAGTTAAGTAGAGTCAACAGAGTGAGGTAGAGACATAGCAGCAACAGTAGTTAAGTAAAGTCAAAAAATTCAGTAAGTAGTGGGCAAGCAAGCACAGCAAGCAGCCACCACCTCAGGCATTTTAAATTTGCAGAGAGTAGAAAAAATGAGAGAAGAGCAGCAGGAACATCACTTAGTAGTACAGAGTAGAGAGAAGAGTAATAGTAGTAGGACTAGCTAGTAGTAGTTCACAAGCTGCATAAGCCCACAATAGGAGAGGAGAGCATCACAGGCAGCAGTAGTATTTGCTCAATTCAAAATATTTGAGACAGGGAGTGCTAACATGTGCTCAATTCAGTAGAAGCCATCATGTGCTCAATTCAAATTAATTTGGCATCACAGGTAGCAAGCATCAGTAGTATGTGCTCAGGTAACAAACAACAATATATCAAAGACAGTGGGAACAAATCATTGACATCTGCTCAATGGGATCAAAATCGACAATGGGAACAAAATCGAAAGTGGCATATATGCTCAGTTGAAATTATCAAATCATTAGCAGTGGCATCTGCTCAGTTTAAATTATCAAATCAATATCAAATCGAGCTAGGGTTGCATCATAAGCAGCATCAAGCTAGGGCTGCACCACAAGCAGCATCAAGCTAGGGTTGAAAGTTCATATTAGGCATGCTAAGTTAAAAGTAAGTCACTCAGAAAAAATAGAATAGGGCATAATATGGGACGCAGCAAGCTACTGTAATATCTAAATAAAACAGTCTGAAATTGAATAAAAGATGTACTCCGCCAAACTTATGTGCTATCCTAAAAGTCCTCTAGAATTTGTACTCATGCACTCAGGCAAACAGTGACGGATCCAGAAAAAATGTATAGAAGGGGCTGAAGAAAGAGCGCTAGACGCATAGAACAACACATAAGTTTGTTATGCTCCATACAAGGTCTGTGTACAAAGTAGTTCAAATCTATTTTATGTGCAACATACAATGATTTTGAGTGTGGAATGCTATTTTTTTAGTTTTTGATTTGATATTTTAAGTTTATTAAAAATGACAATCTCGATTGGAAATTTCGGTATCAAAACAGTCAATCCAAGCTAACATGGACTAAATTAAGCATAATAAAAAAATTGCAAGCTAACATGGACTAATGTACGCACAATAAAAAAATTACATGGAAGCACTATCATCAGCTACGGACGAAGATGACTAGTCAATAACTCCATCTAAAAGCAATTGAGCTGAAGTAGGTTAACATGAGCACAGTGCACAAAAGAACATGTCCTTCTAGATTAAGGCTATAATAACGGGCTGAAGTCTGAACTACTCCAGATTCAGCCATTCAGGTGCCATCAAGAGAAAGCAAATATATTAAATAAACCAGCCTTGTGGGTTGAGCTGCTTATGTGCTATCCTAAAAGTCTGCACAACTGATAAATGAAACTATCTGTGGTGGACTTTGTTCAGTTTGCTTATGTGAAGCCAACCAAGGAGATGGGAAACAATGTCAGTTATCAATGGTTGCAGATCACAATGCCACTACCTAAAACTCCTAGAATTAGACTGCAAGAATCAGATGACTCAGTCTGCAACATCATCTCATATTACATTCTATCTAGGTCTGGTATGATCTAATTACCATTGGAATCACTAAAAAAACAAGTGACCAGCCATCTGTCAAGCAATTTCACAATACTGATAATGGAGAATAAATGGACTATGTTGCCAATCAAGCAAATCCACTAGTCATTATCCGCCCTATGCAATCGAACCACCAGATCCGCCTCAATAAGGATGCAATCGAACCAGCAGTAGACTAATTTTATTTGGTCCTATAACACTTAGCAAGGGGGGACTCACCTCGGGGAGCCACCGGTCGTCCTCGGCGTCAGCGAGCACGAAGCTGGCAGAACCACCGGCACCGTCCTCGAGCTCGCGCACGAGGCCCTGCAGCGAGGCGCACAGGCAGCAGCGCGGGGAGTAGAACTATAGCACGGGGGCAGGCCGGCGTCGGGGGCCGGGCGCGGGACGCCGGGGGTCGGCCGGCGCGCGAGGGAGGGCGTCGGGGGCCGGGCGCGGGACGCCGGGGGTCGGGCGCGTGGGGGCCGGGCGCCGGGGGTGGGCACGGGCACGGGCGCGGGACCGGGGGCTGGTGTGGGCGGGCGCCGAGGGCCGGGTGCGGGACGCCGAGCGCCGGGGGACGGGTGCGCGACGCCGAGCGCCGGGCGCCGGGGGCGGGCGAGGGTGCGGGGGTGGGCACGGGACTGGCGGCGGAAACCCTAGGCGCGCGGGCAGCCTAACGACGTCGGTGGAAGAAGACAGCGCCCAGACTGACTCCCGTGCGTCGGTTCGCCTATTTATACTCCCTCCTATTTGTAGGGGCGATTCCTGATCTAGCCGCCCCTACAAATCCATTTGTAGGGGCGGTTCCTGATCTAGCCGCCCCTACAAATGTATTTTGAATACCAAGTTTGACTCTAGTATTATGAACTCTAAATGACTTCAAATTGAAAAGTTTTGAATACCAAGTTTGTTAAACGAATCAATATCTACAATTGTTGTTTTGGTCAACTTTCCATTTGAGAAAGTTCGGATGGTTCAAATTTGTGATTTTTAAATTTCAACGCCTACAAACTAGTTTTCGGAACCCTAGGTTATCTCAAATTGAAAAGTTTTGAATACCAAGTTTGTTCAGCTCATCAAGATCTACAATACTTATATAGTCCATTTTTTCATTTGAGAAAGTTTGAACAAAATGTAGTTCAAATTTCACAAGTGTGTGACATAGTTTCAGAAAGTCTATATGAGATTCAAGAATTTGTGACTAGTGTTTGATAAAATTTTCTCAAATGGGAAAATGAGCTATGTAACAATTGTAGATCTTGCTGAGATGATCAAACTTGGTATTCAGAGTTTTTTCATCTGAGGTCATGTAGTGTCTCATTTGAGCAAGTTTGACCAAGTCAAATTTGGTCAAATGAAAAAACAACACTTTGACTCTAGTATTATGAACTCTAAATGACTTCTGGATGTTGCAATAGAGTGGATGTTCAAATAGAGTCATCTGGATGTTGCAAAGGGTAGTCTCACACACATGCATAAAATGTAGTCTCACACACATACAAAAATATGTAGTCTTACACACGTACATAAATATATAGTCTCACACGCATGCATAAATGAAGCCTTACAAACACACACTTACACAAACACTCCACGTTCAACAACTAGCTAGCCCGCTGTAACGACTTTCCCCTTGACACCTTTTCGTTCCCATGGCATTATATCTTTGGGGATGTTCTTTTCCACAACACTAATCTTCTTAGGAAAGTCTGTGAATAGCGGCATCTCATCATAGTTATTGTAAGCTTCAACATCGTCCATGCCATCAACTCCAATAATGTGTTGTTTCCCGGAGGCAACCACGTGCTTTGTCTTCTTCTTCGGGGGGAGGTTACTTTGTGGGTCAGACATATAGAAAACTTGTGCGACACGTGAAGCGAGCACCCAAGGGTCATCTTGGTAGCCTAGATTCTCGAGGTCCAGGACTCTCAATCCGATCTCGTTCAGTTGGTGTTGTTTGATCCAGCGGCATCGAAACAGGGCCACCGTTATATCCCTTCCATAGTCAAGTTCCCATATCTCTTCAATGATGCCAAAGTATTGGATCTTTCGCCCTAATCCATCGAGAGCCTCTATTCGAACGCCGCTGTTTTGGTTCACATATTTACTATCCTTTGCGTGGGTATAGTACATGTACCCATTGATGTCATAAGCATTCCAAGATGTCACTTGTCTCGATGGCCCCTCCGCCAACCTATTGATGGTAATAAAGTCTATGGTTTCTTCAGGCGGTATGTTTTGGTCCTTCAACCATATAGTTAGTCGTTGCTTGTGCTGTTTCATGACCCAATCATCCGAACGGCCATTTCTCTCCACCATAATGATAGCCAAGTGTTCATCAATATACGGTTGCATCAGTTGTGTACTCTGCAAGACACTGTAATGCGTCCGACTCACCTCTTTGTAATCATGGTCGATGAACACTTTTCTACCACTGGTGCCCTTCCCAGCCAGCCTACCCTTGTGACGAGAATCGGGTTTACCAATCCCTTTCTGTACTTTTAGGTACTCTTGATAGCACTCGACGACTTCTTCAGTACTGTAACCCTCTATCATAGAGCCCTCTGGGTATGCTCGATTATGCACGTATCGACTTAAAACCGACATGAACCGCTCATAGGGCCACATTTCATGCAAGTAGCAAGGGCCAAGCGCCTGTATCTGATGAACCATGTGAATCATGAGATGTGGCATTATATCAAAAAAAGTAGGAGGTAAACACATCTCCAGTTGGTTTTGTGTCTCCACCACAAATTCATGTAGGTCATTCAGCTCTTCCTTGCCAATCGTCTTCTGTGAGATCTTCGAAAAGAAGTAGCACATGCGGGTGATGGCCATTTTCAAGAACTCTGGCTTTATAGCCCTGATTGCAATAGGTAGAAACACTGTCAGCATCACATGGCAATCGTGAGCCTTGCAGTGTGTTATTGACAAGTCCTTCATCGACACTAGCTTCTTCACATTTGCTGAAAACCCAGTCGGGACTTTGATCCCCCTCAGGAAAGTGCATATAGCTCTCTTCTCATCTGGTGTTAGGTTGAAGCACGCCACGGGCAGAGTGTATTTTCCATTAGCCTTAGGTACCGGGTGAAGCTGTGGCATCATGTTTAGCTGCACCATGTCTTTCCGTGCTTTCAGACCATCCTTTGACTTGCCTGTGTCCATCAAGGTAGCAATGAGACTCTCAAAGACATTCTTCTGCACGTGCATAGCATCAATGGCATGGGGGACCTCCAAGTCTGGCCAATAAGGCAGATACTGAAAGAAGATCGATTATTTCTTGAAAGGTACGCCTTCGATAGGAGGTGTGCTTCTATCTCTGTTCGTCCCATCCGAATTCTTCTTTCCATAGACGATGCGTATGTTTTTCACCATTCTGTACACATGTTCTCCGTTATGACGTCTCTCCGGAGGGGGTTCAATCTCTGAGGCGTTGTCATAAAATCTAAAGAACAATTTGCTGCGGTACTTGTGACTTGTCTTTAAGAAATATCGGTTCCTTATGTAAACTATCTTCTTGGATGCATCCAGGTAAACCCATGTAGTACCATCCAAGCAAACCAAGCATCCCGTCTTCCCTTTGATCTGTCCAGACAAAGCAAACAGCGCGGGGTAATCATTGGTAGTAACAAATATTATTGCTCTACATATGAAGTCCTCCTTTCGAAACGCATCGTACATCTGCTCCCCATGCCTCTATAGTCTCTCCATTTCTTGCATCAAGGGCTCAAGGAACACATCTATATCAATGCCTGGTTGTTTAGGGCCAGAAATAAGAATAGCGAGGAGAAGGTACTTTCTCTTCTGACACAACCATGTTGGGATGTTGTGCATGGTCAAGATCACTGGCCATGTGCTGTGGTTGCTCATCCTCTCATTGAAGGGATTCATTCCATCGGTGCTCAGACCAAACCGTATATTCCTTGGGTCATCGCTGAATTCTTTGTGCTTCTCATCAAACCTTTGCCACTGACTACAATCAGCCGGGTGTGCAATCTTATCATCATCCACCTTGCGCTCATCATCCCACCATGTCATGAGTGCGGCTTCTTTAGGGTTTAGGAACATACGTCTCAAGCGGTCGGTCACTAGCAGGTACCACATTACCAGGGCAGGAATTCTTCTCTGTTTTGCATCGTTGCCTAATGAAGTGTCCTCTGGGGGTTGAGATTCTTGTACCACCTTTTTTATACCCTTCTTATTCCTCTTTTTCCCCGTGGATGGTTCGTCCCCACCGTAAAGGTCATTGTTCTTGTACCGGCTGGCCCCACACCGGGGACATTTATCCAATGACTTGAACGTTTCACCACGAAAAAGTATACAGTGGTTGGGGCATGCATGTATTTTTTCAACCCCCATTGTCAATGGACTTATGATCTTCTTCGCTTGGTATGTGTTGGCAGGAACTGAGTTTGGTTGTGGCAGCACCCATGATAGGAGATGCAATAGATCATTGAAACTACAGTCTGACCAGCCGTACTTAGCCTTCAGGATGAGCAGCTCAAGCACGAAATGTAGCAATGTCCAATGTGTCGGACAACCCTTTTCAACACCATACACAGTCTCCTTCGATGCTTTTGTCACTCTTTCTAAATTTTCTAGACCTTTCGGGCTATTTAGTAAAATCTCTGGTCCAAGGGTTCGAATCATGTCATCTAAATCATCTTCAACTCCGACACGTGTTCCACCATCATTATTGGCACCACCTTTGTCATTACCATCCCAACCACCAGCATCACCACCTTGTTCATTGCCAAACTCGAAATCCATTTGTGCATCAAGCTCGGCTGAATATTGGGACAGGGATTCTATGGTTTCATCGTCGTATTCCTCCTCATCCTCGTCGTTAACAATAACCGTTTCACCATGATGAATCCACACTGTGTAGTCCTCAACAAATCCTCGTATAATCAAATATGATCTGATGATAGTCACATCTGTCCATGCCATACGGTTCTTGCAATCTTTACAGGGGCAAATAATTGTATCCTTATTCTCTTTCAATGTCGTTGCATGCTTCGTTGCGGCTTCAATAAATTTATCCACCTCTTCACGGAAACCTGCCTTGAACCTTAACGAACCATACATCCAAGAGTTCCTGTACTCCATCTTTTACAACAACAACAAAACAAACATTAAAGGACTACTTATTCAGATATATATAAAAATTAATCAAAGTAATAATTATTTGAGAATAATTGTATATACCTCAGATATATATGAATATAAATCTAATATAACTACATGAAGCATACAAACACACCATGGTAGAGGAAAATTAATTAATGGCCTATTTATCCATAAATAATTAAAATACATATTTATTGATTATAATAAACAATTTCAAAGACAACAATTAGCAATAATTATACTTTACCCAATATCTTTCGTACAAACCCTAGTCCAATTTTATCAAACATAAATTTATAAAAACGAAATTAATAAAAAAACCAAACCCTAGATCTAGATCACATGCACATGAAACATCCATAAAACTAACTAATGGTTCACTAAAATCAAGAAACATGGACCAAATAAGGGTATGGTCTTGTTCCCCTCCCTAATTTACCCTAGTACATTTAAAAGTTGGGTCTAATTTGCTCATAAATAGCTCAAGCACCATAGAAGAGAGAGAAAAACAAAACTCTAATTATTCACTAATCAACCATTAAAACTTCAAAAAAAAGTGTGTAATAGCATTTTCTTACCTTCTACAACCTCTCCACCAAAGGATTTGAGACCAAAACCTTCCCCCCTTAGTAGAGTAATTTTTGGGAGGTGCCCAAGGCCTTCCCACATTTTTTTCACGGGTTGGAGTGAGTGACCCGAGGAGGAAGAAGGTGCTGCCTCAGTTTTATATGGGGCGCATTTGTAGGGGCGGCTGGTGATTGAGCCGCCCCTACAAATAGGAGCTATAAATACGGGGCCATTTTTAGGGGCGGCTCAATCACCAGCCGCCCCTACAAATAGAATTTCCAGGGGCACCTGGTGATTGAGCCGCCCTACAAATCAGACCCTATTTGTAGGGGCGGCTCGTAACACCAGCCGCCTCTGCTGTTCCATTTGTAGGAGCGGCTGGTGTCTGGGCACCCGAACACACCACTGTAGGGGCGGCTCCATAACCAGCCGCCCCTATAAAAAAATCGATCCATTGCTAAAAATCGTTTTCTACGTAGTGCACGCCTGTCCCATGAAAACCACGATGTAACTTCCAACGTCGTCCTCTTTCGTCCGTACACTATCACCCTACGTGCAAAATCAATCAGCCTTTTCTCTCCTGTCGAAACCGAACTCCAACTCCTGGCATGGCTTCAAAGCTGCTCTTCGTCGCTCATACGGCCTTCGAAACCAGGACGTGGCCTGGGGGAGGCAAGCGTGCAGCCGGCAGGGAGCAGAAGGAGAGGATTCGTAGTGCCGTTGCTTGCTTTGCTAGGCTACTCGCTGGTAAAGGATACATGAAAAGCAAGGAGACGCGAGCATCGATAAATCTCTAAGCGTCTCATTTTAACAAGAGTTACATGTACAGTACTAAGCATCAGGCAAGGTCACGGTATGAATTGAAATATATGACGTAGTTACTGAATAAATCCGTGAGCCACAAGTTGTCTACATGACTGCATAACAAACCCGTTGCAACGCACGGACATATTTACTGAAAAATAAAAGATCGTTTTATAAAACTCCTGGAGCGCGATCTGTGAGCGCCAATCTGCACATCGCCTAGGACGTTGTACGTCACACCGAAACAAACGAGCATGCAGTCGCTGGTCGGCCGGCCGGTGTCGCGACTCGCAGACTTTTAGATGGTCTTTCTCGGTGTGCGACTTGAAGCAAGCGGCAGTCTTTGTCGCTTGATGGTTTTAGTCAGAGCCAGTTTAGTTTCACTTCATTTTGCTAAATTTTTCAAGATTCTTCATCACATCGAATCTTTAGACGTATGCATGAAGCATTAAATATAAATAAAAAATAAAACTAATTACACAGTTTAGATGAAATCCACGAGACGAATCTTTTAAGCTTAATTAGACTATGATTAGACACTAATTGTCAAATAACAACGGAAATACTACAGTAGCATTTCGCCAAAAAATTTGCCAACCAAACAGGCCTTCAGCTTTCCTCGAGGCAAAGCGCACAAAGAAGACGGTGGTCTGCACCACTGTCACTGCTTAGTAATAAATGTCACAAATGCTTGACCGGCAAAGCACATGTTTTGACCTGCATGGCTATATGCGTTTTCCCCCTCCAATCAGGTCTCACATAAAATCTATTTCCGCTACTTAATTTCATGGCTATATGCGTTTTCCCCCTCCAATCAGGTCTCACATAAAATCTATTTCCGCTACTTAATTTCCAGTCAATCCTGGGATCTCGCCGCTGCCCCTCGTGTTTTTTTTTTTTAATCCGCTGCCGCCGATAGTTTATCCCTGCCTGTTTGAAACCGAGGCATGATCGTGGACCATGTGCTTGCCAAACTGACAATTTTTCTTGGCACATGTGTAGAAAACTTTGACCTTATTACCAACATATTCTCCGTCACACGAAAAAAATAACAGGAAGAATAGTGAGGCACCAAAGGCGGCTCCGAGAAAGTCGAGAAACTTGCTCACTAATACAGCAGGGATTTTTTTGGGGCGGCAGCCGCACCTAACAAAGGTGGCTACAAATGCCAGATTGTAGGGGTGACTACAAATTGGTTTTCTAGAGGCAGTTAAATATTTGTAGCGCATTTTTTCTCGTACATTCGCATGCTTACGCAGCCGATGAGGTTCGAACAGGTGACCTCGGACTCGCGTTTTTCCTCCTCTAACCACTCCACCCAATACTCACTCATATTTATATTATATTTTAGTTCCCTACATATTATATTAACTTGAGCATAAATTAATTGTTAGAGGCTCTTAACGAATTCAAATGAAAAAGTTGTCATCTACAAAGTTTTATAACTTTTCGAGATCTACAACTTTTATCTTGGTAGTTTCTCCTTCCGAGATCGTTTACAAAATTTGAATTTTAAATTTGACAAATCTAAACGTAATTTTCTATGACAAGATGATTTTAAATGAAAAAGTTGTCGACTATAAAGTTTAATAACTTTTTAAGATCTACAACTTTTGTTTTTGTTGTTTGTCCATCCGAGGTCATTTAAAAAATTTAAATTTCAAATTTTTGAAAATTCAAACGTAGTTTTCCTTAACAAGATGACTTCAAATCAAAAAGTTATCAACTACAAAGTTTCATAACTTTTTGGGATCTACAGCTTTCATTTTTGTAGTTTCTCCATCTGAGGTCGTTTAAAAATTTTGAATTTCAAATTTAAGAAATTCAAACAAAGTTTTCCTTGATAAGATGATTTCAAATCAAAAAGTTGTCAACTATAAAGTTTCGTAACTTTTTGAGATCTACAACTTTTATTTTGGTTATTTATTCATCCGACATAATGGTAGTAACATTGTTCACAAATGTTACATACACAAACTATAAGATAGATGTAAATTTTATGAACAATGTTACTACAATTTTATCGGATGAAGAAATGACCAAAATAAAAGTTGTAGATCTTGATGAGTTCTATAGCTTTTATGTTCATGACTTTTTCAGTAAAAATTGTTTAGTGTCCTAAAATGACATTTGAAGTTGCTATTTTTTAAAATTTAAAATTCAAATAGATAAAACACAATCACATGAAAGATGGATAAAATAATAGATGTAAGAACACAATAAATTGATAGAGCATGATTTTAGAAATTTTTAGGGATAAATCATTAAATTTGAAGTTAGTATGAGGGAGAAAAACTAGTTACAAGTTTTAGCCACAGATTAAAAAGAGAAATAAGAGTTATTCAACAGTTTTAAAATTGAATTTAAAACAGCATTTTAAAGGAATAAATGATTTCAAATGAAAAATTTGTAAACAACAAAGTTTCATAACTTTTTGAGATCTACAACTTTTATTTTGGTTATTTCTCCATCCGAGGCCATTTGAAAAAATTTAAATTTTAGTGCTTAATTTTTATTATTCGACGTTTATTTGTAGAGATGGCGCAATCTACAAATCCGGGCCACCCCTACAAATCAAGCCATTTGTAGGGGCGGCTCATAACACCAACAACTCCTACAAATGAATTTGTAGAGGCGACTCATTTAGCCACCATTTGTAGTAAGGGCGGCTTATTTGGCCACCATTTGTAGGGGCGGCTCAATATAGAGTCATCCCTATAAAAAAGGAGTGTTGCTACAAATTATTTTTGTAGTAATGGATGTATGTTTAGTACAGCTCAGCTTCACTAGTGAAAGAGTTTTATTTGGCTTCAGTACATTTCATAATAAAACAGATTCAGCAGTAAAAGAAAGCGCGGAACTATTATAGAAATTGCTATATCTGCCAATAGATTTAGATGGCCTGTATCTGTTAGATTTTTTAGTCATTAGATGGAAAACCAAAGGTGTGGATCTTTGCAGTCTTACACCTTCTCCTCCTTTCTCCCTCTCGCCCTCCTGCCCTTGAAGATACCGGCGTCCACCACACCGAGTTCATTGGAGCCGCTCCTTCCAACACCGCAAGTTTGTTAGAGCCGCTCCCTCCATCGCTCTCTGGAGCACTCCACTTATGCCGCCGCTGTCGCCGATATATATCAATTTCATAATTATTATTTATATATGAGAGAATTAACACATGTTTAGACTTTTAGAGCACCTCATCAAGCAGAACACTATATAAACTGCCTAGCGTTAGCAATCGAGAACCAGAATTAGCCAGCCAGCAGCATATAGATACGGGACATAGATACGTGGACGCGATGGCACTCGTCGAGGAGAGCAGCCAGGACTCGCTCCAAGTTTACGTCGAGCTCTGGCACCAGTCCCTGTGCTACACCAAATCGATGGCGCTCGCCGTGGCGCTGGACCTCCGCATCCCCGACGCCATCCACCACCACGGCGGCGGCGCCACCCTCCCCCAGATCCTCGCTGAGACTGCGCTCCACCCAAATAAGCTTCGCGCCCTACGCAGCGTCATGCGCGCGCTCACCGTCTTCGGCACCTTCAGCGTCCAGCAACCACCAACCAGCGGTGATGATCCAACCGTCGACGCGTCGGGCGAAGCTGTCTACAGGCTGACGGCAGCCTCCCGCTTCCTCGTCAGCGACGAGGTGAGCTCGGCGACCTTGGCTTCCTTCCTGAGCCTGGCGCTCCACCCTATCGCTGTCGCCCCGCACACCCTGGGCATGTGCGCGTGGCTCCGGCAGGAGCAGAACGAGCCGTCCCCTTATGCCCTGGCGTTCCGCCAGACAACCGCGACAATCTGGCAACACGCTGACGACGTAAACGCCTTACTGCACAAAGGCATGGTCCAGGACAGCCGCTTCCTGATGCCAATCGTGCTCAGGGAGTGCGGCGAGGTGTTTCATGGGATCGACTCGTTGGTCGACGTCGCCGGTGGGCATGGTGGCGCCACCGCCATCATCGCCGCTGCCTTCCCGCACCTCAAGTGCAGCGTGCTTGACCTCCCGCACGTTGTCGCTGGTGCTCCATCTGATGGCAACGTGCAGTTTGTCGCAGGCAATATGTTTGAGAGTATTCCACCTGCAACCGCTGTTTTCCTCAAGGTACATCCGTCACTGCTGACTGCTCCCTCCATTTTTCATTGTATTTGCATTTTGAGATCCATGTCGAACTTCAAATTTGACTCCTTTTTCTTGTCTTGCATGAGATGCTCACTCCATCACCTTAAGTAAAACTATCTTAAACTTGACTAACTTTATAGAAAAGAGTAATAACATCAAACACTTATATATTAAAAATATATGTCATGATGTATTAGTGATACTAATTGGGTATTATAAATACTTAATGCTATTTTTAAATAAATTTGATTAAGCTTAAAATAGTTTGACTTAAGATAACTCTATAAGTTAATTTAGGTTGTGTTTCATAGGGATCTAGATTTTTTTTTAGAAACGTTTCAGATCTAGATTATCTCATAAAATGTTTTGGGTGATGAATCAGAATGACTTTACAAAACCGTTTGGTTATGAGCTTGGATCCTTATTCCCACAAGATTCTTTTTACATAAAAAATCATATAAATGAAAATAAGCTTCAAAAAAAATTCCAAACTTTGTGTGGACAACGAACAACTTAAATACAATCCATCATAATTTGTTGCACTTAAAAATGACAATTCAAGAAAAATACTGTAGATTCTAGCTGATAAGTCGGCTGATAAGTTCAAGCGAACAGACCATAGTCGCTAGTGTATAGCCAGGGGTGGAGCTAGAGAAAATTTGAGAATGTGCGCTTACCTTGTAAGTGCATACATTTTTATAGGGATGCATATATGGTAAAAAATTTATCATAATCATTGTTTTTTTTGTTTTTCGGTGGGTGCGCCTGCACTCCTTACCTAGTGCATAGATCCGCCTCTATGTGTAGCAAGCACCAAAACGGAATCCTTCGAAACTAGTGTCTAGGACCGTTTCACATGTGTAGTGCAAAATAGAAGAATCGTTTCAACTGTTTATGAAACGAAAGGCTACGTAATATTTGTGTTTGGCAGTGATTCTAACGTTTTAGCATAGAATTGGAGTCGTTCTAGCATTGCCAAACAAACTCTTAATTTGGGACGAATGGAGTAGAAGTAAAGGGCTCTGACATCATAAATGTGCTATTATCTTTGAATCCAAACACCAAAGACCCTTTTCTTCATTACCTATCGATTAATTTGATGATTACCTATGCCAGACAACTTTACATGACTGGAGTGACGATGACTGTGTCAAGATATTGAAGAAATGCAAGCAAGCCATATCTCCACGGGATGCAGGAGGGAAGGTACTAATCCTGGACATGGTAGTTGGATATGGGGAGCCAAACATAAAGCATCTAGAGACACAAGTTATGTTTGATTTGTATATTATGTCGGTTAATGGAGCTGAGCGCGACGAGCAAGAGTGGAAGAAGATTTTCAATGAAGCTGGATTCAAAGACTACAAAATCCTGCCCGTTGTTGGCACTCCTCTATCGGTCATCGAGGTCTACCCATGACTGCTTGGTGAACGAAGGCCTCCATAATAATAAATTGAAGATGCACCGTGAAGGTGCTGACAGTTTTATGAACTGTTCTTTTTACTATACACTTGAGTGTAACCTGTTACCCCCTTACCCAATGTTGTTGTTGTGATGGATGGGTTTAGCGGTGGCCCATGTAATCTGTACACCTCACTTGTGCCGTCAATGGAGTCCAGTTTGTGTTATCTCCTGGTGTCTCTTCTTTTTTATGCATAAATCGATCTCGTTGCTCTTTTGGAACATCCGCGGTCTCAGCCAGGACGATAAATGTGATGATGTCCTCTCCGAGCTCATCAGCGTTGCGCCCACCATAGCCGGTCTCCAGGAAACCAAGCTCTCCTCCCTTTCCGCTGTGAAAGCTCGCTCGTTCCTCCCAGTGCGCCTCTCTGAACACATCTGCCGCGATGCAGGATGGATTGTTCTCGCCTGGGACTCTTCCGCCCTTGCTCTAATCAGCTCTTCGCAGAGCCCCTATTCCGTCTCTGCTACGCTGTCTTTTCGTGCAGACGGGAGCACCTTCACCTGCACTTGCATCTACGCCCCCACTGCACATGCAGACAAACAGGCTTTCCTAGCCGACCTGGAGCAACTCGCCCCACCTGACAACCAGCCCTGGATGGTCTTTGGCGACTTCAGCCTCACGCGATTCCCCGAGGAGAAGAACAACAGCGCCTTCCACTCCACCGAGGCCAATACAATTCATAATCTCGCTTTGGTCGAAATTCCGCTCCTTGGCCACCAATTCATGTGTTCCAATCGCCGGGATTCCCCAACTCTGGTTCGGCTAGACCGGGTCTTCATCAACGATTGTTGGGACTCCTTGTTCCCCAACACAACACCTCTGTCTCGGCCCACACCTGTATCGTCTCTGACCATGCCCCCCTCCTTGCGGCTATCTCCACCAAGCTGCCCAGATCTCCTTGCTTCCGCTACGAGAAGTACTGGACCAACCAGCCTGGTTTCGCAGACCTTGTCTCCGTCGCCTAGACCGGCCTTGCCTCCGGCGCGGCAAACCGTTCTCTCTATTCCCGCATCAAGGTCTGCCGCCGCGAGTACAGACACTGGGTGAAGCGGCTCAAATCCCCCGGGCAGCGGGAAAATGACCTCCGAGCCCCCATCGATTCCCTTGACCTCCTCGAAGAGTGCCAGCTCCTCACCCGCTCGAGCGTAGCCTCCATGATGCTGCTGCCTCAACCTTCCAAAATGTTCTCCGAGACAAGCTCACCTATTGGCGCCAACGCTTTCAGCCTAAAACTTGCCTTCGAGTGGGATGAAACTCTCATTTTTTCCACGCATCTACTTCCGGCTGGAGACGAAGGAACCACATCCAGGAGCTTCAGGATGGCAACTCTCTCTGCTCTTCCCATGCTTCCAAGGCCATTATCCTCCACAACTTGTACTCAAACCTCCTTGGCCTCGCCATGCCAACTCACTGGGACTTCTCCCTTTCTAACTTTTACCCATTCTTTGATGTCAACGATCAAGCCCTTACTGAGCCTTTCTCCCTTGACGACGCCACCGCGGCGCTCTTCGCTATGGACATAAGTTCTAGCCCCGGGCCGGACGACTTTGGTCCAGCCTCCTACCGTTCCTACTGGAGCCACACGAAACATGATGTCCTGCCTTCCTGAACTCCTTCCACGGGGGTCGGCCGACCTGGATGGCCCCAACCACGCCCACCTTGTCCTCCTCCCCAAGAAAGACGGAGCAAATTCGGCAGACGCCTTCAGGCCAATCTCCCTCCAAAACTGTCCGATGAAGCTAGTTACTAAAATCCTTGCAAATCGGCTTAGGCCCTTCATCTCCACTCTGATAGACCCGGATCAGACCGGCTTTGTCCACGGGAGGAACATTGCGGAAAATTTCATCTATGCCGCCGACCTCCTAAGCTGTTGCCATTGCCACAAGAGATGCAAGCCTACCGCCGTCCTCAAACTTGATTTCAAAAAGGCTTTTGACTCGGTCTCTTGGGACAGCCTCGATCGTATCATGCGTGCTTGTGGCTTCGGCGACTTGTGGTGCGACTGCATTTCCTGCACCCTTTGCACAGGCAAGACATCCATCCTCCTGAACGGCGTCCCGAGTCGCTGGTTTCCGTCGTGGACTTTGACGAGCGTCGGGTATCGATAGTGGGATACACAAAGTAAGTGAGTTAGCGCTGACGTTGACTCTCTCGGATGGCTCGAGACATATTAAAAGGTCTTATCCGATCCTGAGGCTACGGGTCCGTCTCGCCCAACCTCGAGGCCGCGGGCTCCACCTCGTCCGACCCTTTGGGTGCGGGCTCCATCTCGTCCGACACCAAGGACGCGGACTCCGCCTCGTCCGACTACGAGGACGTGGGCTCCGCCTTTTCCGACCCCTTGGGTGCGGGCTCCATCTCGCCCGACCTCGAGGCCGTGGGCTCTGTCTCGCCCGACCCCTTGGGTGCGGGCTCTGTCTCGCCCGACCCAAAGGACGCGCTTTTCGTCTCGTTCGACGGGAACCCATACCGCCGCCAACCACTCCAGGTCCAAACGTATGGATCTTGGTCAAAACTCTGACGCCAGAGAAGAGGCTGGTACGCCTCGATGTAACCCGTGGCCATGACGGGCCATACCTGGGGATTCACATCAAGAACAGTGTCGGACGTGCCGGTGCTGTTCTGTCTAATCCTCGTACTGATGCTGACAGACACGTCAGTTTACCACGACATCCGCCGAGACAGAGTGGAACGCCATGACCGGCAGATGACGCCTGCGCATGGCGCCAGTGACGAACAGGGACGAGACATGGAGCTGTCCCTGTTGACATCTACAGGATCGGCGAAACCCGCATGAAGGAGAAGAAGGACCCGACGACCCTGAAAGCCTTTTTCTCTTCTCGTTCTTCTCATTTTCCTCCTCTGTAAGCTGCGCTTTCCCTTCGCCTATAAAAGGGGAAGCAAGGCGCCCCACGAAAAGAGGGGATCTCGACACGGAGAGATCGGAACACAAGAGCATGACACGAGCACACGGCTAAGCGGCAAGCGAGCTCTGAGCACCTGTTCATTCCTTCCACCAAAGACCTAGGATCATTTCCCTCTCTCGCCTGTTTGTAACCCCTACTGCAAATCAAGTGTCGGTAACATGAGCAGCAGCGAACCGGACGTAGGGACATTCCACCCGAACCAGTATAAACACTTGTGTCCTTCGAGCACATCATCCGAGCCAGACACGCAAATACAAATTTACTCATCGGTGGTCCGAAAACACTGATAGTTGGCACGCCATGTAGGGGCTTTTTGCGCGTCTCGACGTCCACATCAGACCTCGGACGACTAGTCACGGCGTCAGCTGGGTTCCGGACACGCACGTGTGCTTCGGGAACCTAGACTTGATCATTACGACGGAGGGAGAGTTGGCGTAGGTTCCCGCCGCCGTCCAACCTCTCCACTCCGCCGGCCTCGACGCGATCGCCGAGGCGCTTGAGGAGCTGTAGCTACACGCACCGGAGGCCCGCGCCCCTGGGAGCGACCAGCTCCTCGGCTACGATTATGGGAGGCTACAGCGCCAGCTCGGCGCCTTCCTGGGACCCCGACCGTCCCGGGAGGACCTACGCCGCCTCACCTTCTCGTTCGCCAACGTCATGACACAGCTTGCCGGAGGAGAGCCACTCTTCCCGGAATACCTCATCCAGAGCGTCCCGACAATGCTCCCGTTCGGTCTACGCAACGCCACAGAGACCGTTGGCCACCTTGTGACGCAGCGCACGCCCCCGTCCCCTACTAATAACGAGTTCGTGGGGATGACCGAATACATCGTGAAATCTTTCCACGACCTTCTAGCAAGAGAATCAGAATCGCCCTCTGACTCTGACTCCAGCAGGGTGAGCCATCACCCCTCGCGAGAATGTTTCATGGCAGGTACCCCCGAGGGATACGTTGACAGCAACCTCGAGGGAGGGGCTACCCTAACAGACGACCTCGACGACGAGGTCGAGGGGGATATAGGGGCACCACCTTGACTGCGGTTAGAGCAGCTGAGGGCATGGCACCAAGAGCTCAAAGAAGCACGACTCCAGCTCGAGTAGGAACGCGCAGAACTCGAGCGAGAGATCGAGCGCCACGGAGACGGTTGGCGTGTGCGCGCCGCAGCCCATGAAGTGAACCGGAGGATCATCGAGGACGACAAAGTCCTTCCAAACTTCACTCGGGCAAGCCAGAACATCGCTGCCGCGGCGGCCTTGCTCCGGGGGCTTCTGGGGCTCGTGACGCCAGAGAATCGTCGGGCCCATCGTGAGATTCGCATGCTACTCGAGCATACAACGGCACAGCAGACTGAGAGCTCGTTGTCCCGATGATGCGAGCTCGGCGCCAGCCAGCGTGTGCCCTCAGAGCGACCTGACAGGGACATGTCAGTCCACCAGGCGCAGCGAGGGGCAGGCCACGCGCCGTGGCCCCGGTGCATGAGCGTCTCGACCTCCACCGTGACGCACGTGATACCCTAGATGCCCGTAGGCGTCCCCGCGGCAATGAGAAGGAGGAGGCTAGCCGTGGCTACCATCCTCGTCGTGGCGGACGCTACGATAGTGGCGAGGACCGAAGCCCGAGTCCCAACTTACTAGGATTTCAGGCCTTTGGCCGACACATACTCAACGTCATCTTCCCACCGCGGTACCGACCGCCAACCAACATTCCAAAATACTCCGGGGAAACAAACCCCGGACTGTGGCTCAAGGACTATTGGCTTGCTTGCCAAGCCAGTGGAGCAGATAGGGACAATTTTATTATTCGTAACCTTTCATTGTTCCTGGCCGATTCAGCGCGAACGTGGTTGGAACACCTTCCGCCCAACTGAATCCAAAGTTGGCCGGACCTAAAATAGATCTTCGTAGGAAACTTCCAGGGCACATACGCGTGTTCTAGGAACCCATGGGATCTCAAGAACTATGGACAGAAGTCTAGGGAAACTCTTCATGGGTACATCCGACGCTTCTCCCGAAAGTGCAACGACTTGCCTGACATCGCCAACGCCGACGTCATAGGAGCTTTCCTATCCAGGACCACCTATGAGTCCTTGGTCCACAAGCTAGGACGTAAGGGCCCGCAAACCACCAAGGAGCTCCTCGACATCGCCACCAGCCATGCCTCGGACGAGGAGGCGGTCGGGGCGATTTTTGACCGCCCCAAGGGCAAGGCAAAGCGGGACAAGGACGCCAGCAAAGGCGCCTCCAACCGCCCCAATAAGAAGAAGAACAAGTAACGGCGCAAGGGCTTGCTCGTGGCCACTACCGACTGCAAAGGGGGGTAGAAAGCTCGTCGAGGGTACCCGATACCACTTCGAGAAGCTGCTCGAAGGGCCATGTCTGAACCATGCTTTCCTTTTCAAGCACCTATATAAGGACTACATCCTCATGAAGCGGTTCTTGTCCGGAGGCTCCAACAAGAGGGAGCATAGGAAGGAGCCCAAGCCGGCCGCAGACGACGCCAAGGGGAAGGATGGTGAATTTCTGATGCTAGATGGCTACCTCATGATCTTCAGAGGGTCGACGGCCTATGACTCCAAGCACCGTCAGAAGCTTACACGTTGCGAGGTCTATACGGCCGAGCTGGCCACGCCTTCCTTCCTCCGATGGTTAGAGTCCGCCATAACCTTTGATCGGACCAACCAACCAGAAAGCATCCCGCAGCCGAGAAGATACCCACTCGTGGTCAACCCGATCATCGGCACGAAGTGACTCACCAAGGTGCTGATGGATGGAGGCAGCGGCCTCAACATCATGTACGCTGAAACGCTCAATGCCATGGGCATCGACCGATCATGCATCCGATCGACCGGGTCGCCCTTCCACGACATCGTGCCTGGAAAGCAGGCCATGCCACTTGGGCAGATCGATCTACCTGTCACCTTCGGGAATTTGACCAATTATCGGACGGAGACCCTTACCTTCGAGGTGGTCAGGTTCCACAGGACCTACCACGCCATCCTGGGACGAACAAGCTACGCGAAGTTCATGACCGTCCCTAACTACACCTATCTGAAGTTAAAGATGCCAGGTCTATGCGGGGTCATCACCATCAGCACCTCCTTCCAATGCACCTACGAGTGCGAGGTCGAGTGCTGCGAATACGCCGTGACAATTGTCGCCTCCAAAGAGCTTGCGGCCATCAGGGAGGAGGTCATCGAAGAAGCGCCCGACCCAAGCGGTCGGCCGGGTCTTTTGAGCCTATAGAGGGTGCCAAGGAAGTCCTCATAGACCCCAGCGGCTCCAAGGGCAAAGTGGTGCGCATCGGCACCACGCCTTCTAGGAAAACGTGCTCACCAACTTCCTCCGCGCCAATAGAGACATCTTTGCGTGGAGACCCTCGGACATGCCAAGTATTCCGAGAGAAGTCACCGAGCATGCCTTGAAGATCAGGCCAGGCTCCAAGCCGGTGAAGCAGTGCCTATGTCACTTCGACGAGGAGAAACGCAGGGTCATCGGCGAGGAGATTACGAAGCTTTTGGTGACCGGGTTCATCAAGGAAGTATACCACCCCGAGTGGTTAGCCAATCCTGTTCTTGTATGAAAAAAGAGTGGGAAATGGAGAATGTGTGTTGACTACACGGGTCTCAACAAGACGTGTTCAAAGGATCCATTTCCTTTGCCACGCATAGACCAAGTAGTCAACTCGACCTCAGGGTGCGAAACCTTTGCTTCCTTGATGCGTACTCTGGGTACCATCAAATCATGATAAAAGAGTCTGACCAGCTCACGACATCTTTCATCACCCCATTCGGATCGTTCTGCTACGTCACAATGTCGTTCGGTCTAAAAAACGTGGGGCTACATATCAGCCTTGTATGCTCAAGTGTTTCGGGGACCTCATCGAGCGAACCGTTGAGGCCTACATAGATGACATCGTGGTCAAGTCCAAATGGGCTGACCAGCTCGTAGCCGACCTAGAGTAGACCTTCACGAAACTCTGAGCAAACGACATCAAACTCAACCCCGAGAAATGCGTTTTTGGGGTCCCGAGGGGTATGCTGCAGGGTTTTATCGTCTTCGAGCGCGGCATCGAAGCCAACCTAGAGAAGATCTCAGCCATCATGAGGATGGGCACGATCCACAACATAAATGGGGTACAGCGAGTTATAGGGTGCCTTGCCGCGCTCAGCCGCTTTATCTTACGCCTCGGCGAACGGGGTCTCCCCCTCTATCATCTTCTGAAGAAGGCCGACCGCTTCGAATGGACGCCCGAGGCCCAGGAGGCACTTGACAAGGTCAAGAAGCTCCTGATGAATGCCCCGATCCTGGTCCCCCCAAACGATGGGGAACCACTTCTGCTCTACATTGCGGCCACCACGCAAGTGGTCAGCGCCACCCTGGTGGTTGAACGAGAAGAAGAGGGACATGCCCTCAAAGTGCAGCGTCCCGTGTACTTCATTAGTGAGGTCTTGTCCGATTCCAAGACTCGCTACCCCTAAATCCAGAAACTCCTATACACCGTCCTTATTGCCAAGAGGAAGTTGCGTCACTACTTCGAGTCGCATCTGGTGACGGTCGTGACGTCCTTCCCTCTCGGCGAGGTCATCCAAAACCGGGACGCCATAGAAAGAATTACGAAGTGGGCACTCAAGCTGATGGGTCAAGGCATTTCATATGCCCCTCGGACGGCCATCAAGTCCCAAGTGCTGGCAGATTTCATTGCAGAGTGGACCGAGATCCAAATGCCGCCAGCAGTCGTCGACCAAGAGTACTAGACGATGTACTTCCATGGATCACTGATGAAGAAAGGCGTCGGCGTGGGGCTAGTCTTTGTTTCGCCCCTCAGGGTATGCATGAGGTACATGGTTCGCATGTCGTCCAGCTCTTGGAGGGACGATTTCATCTTCTATCTTGGCGGAAAGGTCATGCGCCAGAGGGGCCACCTCCTTCTCGATGTCGTCCAGCTCGATGTCGGTATAGACGAGCGCGAAGCCTTGGCTCATCGTCGCTAGATCAATGTTCTCATAATGAGAACGGGCGATCGCGAACGATCCGTGAATGCCAAAGAGAAGCGCGCCCCTTGCCATATCACGTGCCCGGTCCATGATCCGGGTGGCGCGAACCGCGAGCGAGCTTGTCTCCTGCTCCAGGGCCAGCTCGAGCTCATCGCAGACCAGCTGGACGGCGACGCGTAGGTTGTTGTGTTCATCGCTCTCCTTCTGGAGGGTATCCTTCACCTCGCTGAGCTCCTTCTCCAGGCCACGGCTCTTCACCACCTCCGCCCCGAGCTTGTCGTCAAGGCCTGCCCAAGTCACATACCGACCGTGTCAAAAGACTTACCACGGGTTCCAGGAGAAAGACAACAAGGGAACCCGGAGACTTACCGTTCACATCCGCCCGAAGCTTGCGCACCTCATCACGCTGCCGGGTCACCTCGGCCTCCAGGCGCGGGATCTCTTCTTGGCGCTGACTAACCTTCGTGGCGAGCCCAGCGGACATATCCTCGGCTGCAACCTTCAGGTCCCTCTCCCTCTAAAGCCCATTCTCGAGGTGGCCGATCCGCTGCTGAGCGTAGGCGCGCTCCTGGCGAGCCAGATCAATCCCCGTGCGGAGCTCCTCTATGGCCCAGAGCAAATCATCCCGCTCCTTCGGTAGCCGCTCGGACTCCACCGCGTCCATGCACACCCTCTCGATCAGGGCCATGAGCTTCTCCTCGGCCTCGCGGGCGTCGTCACAAGTGTCCTCCCTGACTCGGAGGTCGGCCACCTCCCGGGCGGCAGGGGCAAGCTCAGCCACCTCCTGACGGGCGACAGCGAGCTGTGCAGCCAGCCCCACACTCCGTCGTGTCTCCTCAGCAAGGAACTAGGACTTCTCTCGGCTGCGGCCGTAAGGATCTATGAAGAAGACAAGGCTTAGAGGCACGGAAAGAGACATGAGGGTCGGAAGCACGGTGATATCATACCTGGTCAACCGGGGCGACAATGTCGTGCATCGAGCTCAGCCTAGTGGTCAGAGCGCGAACCGCATTCCCAACCTCCGTGTGGACGCTCCCCCATTCCCTTTTCTCTGCTGTGTCATTGAGGACAGACACTCGGACCAGAGACCGAGACGACCCCGCGCCGACCTCAAGCGGCGCCGACCTCTCTTACGGCGGCAGCTCCTCCAGAGTGGCTCCTCTAGCGATAGACGAGGCGGTTGACGCGGACACGAAGGCCTGCCCTATCACCACATCCGCGAAGGATGCCTCGGGTGCGCCCCCTTCCGTCCGTCCCGCCACGGACACGGCCACCTGCACAGACGACGGTTCCGACCGTGCCGCCTCCGCCTGCGACGTCGAGGACACGACCTATCCACTACATGCTAGCAATGCTGCTCCCTAAATCTGTTCCAGAAACAATCGATAGCAGGCGCCGTGCGTTCCTCTGGACAGGCGGCCATAAATGCAATGGCTCACAAGATGGGTAAGGGATGGATGCCAACTTGGGTAACGAAGAGTAGTCCAGCTCTTCCTGATTCAGTGACCATCGGTGCCAATATTCTACTGTCAGACGTACCGGCAGTTCTCATTTGCAAAGATAAAGGCTGCGACAAACAACTTTCATGAGTCACTCTGTGTTGGTGAGGGTGGATCTGGTACAGTTTACAGTGGGCAGATTAATGGACGAAAAAACAAAAAGCACCAAACGGGAGTTACTGAATTTTATAGTGAGATAGAGATGATGTCAAAGCACCGACACCGTCGTCTTGTGCCACTGATCGGTTACTGCATCGAAGATGATGAGATGATACTAGTCTAGGAGTACATGACTCGTGGAAGTCTGCATGGCCACCTCTATGGGACACAGAAGCCGTCCTGTGGGGGTATGCCCCTCCAGTATTCTTAAGACAAGACATGAGCCGTACTATCGGAGGTGGCCCAGTCCACAAGATCAAGGTGTGCACGGTGCTGCTCGGCGTGCACTGTAAGACATTGTATAGTACCAAATAGGATACTTTACTTGTAACTCTGCCCCTCCAGACTATATAAGGAGAGGCAGGGGTCCCTTAGCGGGCACGATCCATCAAGATCTATCTACTACATCTCAATACAATACACCAAAGACACAGGACATAGGGTATTACGTCGATCAGACGGCCCGAACCTGTCTAAATCGTTGTCTCTGCGCCTTGTGTCACCATCCGGTTCCTGATTACGCGCACCCCCACCGACAAATCTACCATCGCGGGATACCCCTCGGTGGACTGCCGACGATATTCTGTTGACAGTTGGCGCGCCAGCATGGCCAGATCTTCATGGTCGGATCGATCTCGTGGATCATCAATGCTGATGGAGTCGGAGAGCTCCTCGAACCGGTACAGATTGATTCTGCGCCGATCACCCCCGCACCCGCGACAGCAGATCCGATGTCGGAACCACCTCCGAGGTCGCCTTCACCAACAACTCACCGCCCACCAGGTGTTCGCCGTCAACGCCGACCAGATAACGCCATACGTCGCCGATCAGACTTTCTGTCTAAAGCTAAGTCACGCTTTAATATTCTTTTAAATATTCTCCAATCTTCGTTAATCGTCATAATGTTTCTCCGAGCTGTTTTCTCCATATTTGCTCTCCAAACGATTTTTCAAACCCTCAAACAGTCATGTTGATGTTTGGACGCCTCCAGAGACAGTCCTGTCTCAGGCTCCTCCCTACACGTGCACGAGCGTCTGCCCTCTGCGTTATGGATGGTCGGCAGCGGCTCCTTAGCGACGTCTGTTCCTCCTACACGTGCACGGACTCCGCGCTCGACGTTATGGTTAATGGGCTAGTTAGGGCTGGAGACTCAGCTACACACTAACTGTTCGGGCGGTTCATATTAAACATAAATATATTTTCACTCCAACTGATCGTCAAGCTACATACGCTATTTTTTCTCCGGAGTTCATATATTTTTACATCATGTACTACCCATTCTACATGTTTGTATTGCAGGGTCATCGTCTAGGTGATCGGACCACCTGGTGCTCGGACTTCTCCACCGATCAACTGGTCGGACCGCTAGGTTCATGGACTTCGTCACCGACCAGTTGATCAGACTGTTCGCCGGTCGCTTCTACTCAATGCTCACTTCGTCGCCGACCAGTTGACCAGACTGTTCGTCGCTCGTGCTTCATCACCAGCTACGCTGGGGACTCATCGGCGCTCGGTTTCTTCGTGCTCGAGGAGTAAGTGGGCACACTTCACCGCACGGACGTCGCCAGCTACGCCGGGGACTCCTCGGTGCTCGGACCTCGCCACCTTCGCCGGGGACTCCTCAGTGCTCGGACATCGTCGCCTATGCCGGGGACTCCTCGGTGCTCGGTCATCGCCGTCTACGCCGGGGACTCCTCGGTGCTCGGTCATCGCCAGCGACGCCGTGGACTTCTCGCTCCTCGGTGCTCGGTCATCGCCAGCGACGCCGGGGACTCCTCGCTCCTCGGTGCTCGGTCATCGCCAGCGACGCCGGGAACTCCTCACTCCTCGGTGCTCGAACATCGCCGCCTACGCCGGGGACTCATCGGTGCTCGGTCATCGCCAGCGACGCCGGGGACTCCTCGCTCCTCGGTGCTCGGACATCGCCGCCTATGCTGGGGACTCCTCGGTGCTCGGTCATCGCCAACGACACCGGGGACTCCTCGCTCCTCGGTGCTCGGACATCGCCGCCTACACCGGGGACTCCTCACTCCTCGGTGCTCGGTCATCGCCAGCGACGCCGGGTACTCCTCGCTCCTCGGTGCTCGGACATCGCCAGCGACGTCGGGGACCCCTCGCTCCTCGATGCTCGGACCTCACCGTCTATGCCGGGGATTCCTCGCTCCTCGGTGCTCGGACATCGCCAGCGACGTCGGGGACCCCTCGCTCCTCGATGCTCGGACCTCACCGTCTATGCCGGGGATTCCTCGCTCCTCGGTGCTCGGACATCGCCAGCGACGCCGGGGACTCCTCGCTCCTCGATGTCGGTGCTCGAGCATCGCCAGCGATGCTGGGGACTCCTCCCTCTTCGATGCTCGGACATCGCCAGCGAAGCCGGGGACTCCTCGCTCCTCGGTGCTCGGACATCACCAGCGACGCCGGGGACTCCTCGCTCATCGGTCATCGCCAGCGACGTCGGGACTCCTCGCTCCTCGGTCATCGCCAGCGACGCCGAGGACTCCTCGCTCCTCAGTGCTCGGTCATCGCCAGCGACGCCGAGGACTCCTCGCTCCTCGGTGCTCGGTCATCGCCAGCAACGCCGGGGACTCCTCGGTGCTCGGTCATCGCCAGCGACGCCGGGGACTCCTCGCTCCTCGGTGCTCGGTCATCGCCAGCGACGCCGGAGACTCCTCGCTCCTCGGTGCTCGGTCATCGCCAGCGACGCCGAGGACTCCTCGCTCCTCGGTGCTCGGTCATCGCCTGCGACGCCGGGGACTCCTCGCTCCTCGGTGCTCGGACATCGCCAGCGACGCCGGGGACTCCTCGCTCCTCGATGCTCGGTCATCGCCAGGGACGCCGGGGACTCCTCGCTCCTCGATGCTCGGTCATCGTCAGCGACGTCGGGGACTCCTCGCTCCTCGATGCTCGGTCATCGCCAGGAATGCCGGGGACTCCTCGCTCCTCGGTGCTCGGTCATCGCTAGCGACGCCGGGGACTCCTTGGTGCTCCCTTGGTGGTTGGATCTTGCTACGTCTCGTCGGTGTGCTATCAAGCTGCTCCATGCTATTCGGATCAGGGTGCTAATCTTGGGCTGCACGTCTGGGGTCTTGATACGCGCATGTCAGACGACGTCGGTAAGCTTTCAGACTTCTTTTCCTTTGACCATGCTACAAGATTCATTCTTCATCTTTCAGCAGGCTCGGGGACTAAGTGGGCACACTTTACCTTGCGGTGAATGTGCTTGTTCTCATCTCGAGGCTACGTCAGGGGACTGGCTGCCTGCTCGGCTGGTCTTCTACTTTCTGACTCTGGCACCACTCGACTACGTCACCTACTGTCAGGCTCGGGGACCAGCTGTGGGGGTATGCCCCCCGGTATCCTTAAGATAAGACATGGGCCGCACCATCGGAGGTGGCCCAGCCCACAAGATCAAGGCATGCACGGCGCTGCTCGACGTGCACCGTAAGACATTGTATAGTACCAAATAGGATACTTTACTTGTAACCCTGCCCCTCCAGACTATATAAGGAGGGGCAGGGGTCCCCTAGCGGACACGATCAATCAAAATCTATATACTACATCTCAATACAATACACCAAAGATACAGGACGTAGGGTATTACGTCGATCAGACGGTACGAACCTGTCTAAATCGCTGTCTCTGCCCATCCGGTTCCTGATTACGCGCACCCCCACCGACAAATCTACCATCGCGAGATACCCCTCGGTGGACTGCCGACGATATTCTGTCGACACGTCGCTTACCTGGAAGCAGCGTATAGAGATCTGCATTGGTGCAGCTCGTGGTCTGCGCTACCTTCATGAACAACAGATTATCCATCGTAACCTGAAGGCGAAAAAGATCCTGGATGAGGAATGGGTTGCCAAGATTACAGATCTTTCTCTTTCCAGGGATGGGACATTAGTCGAGACAAGTGTGGTTGGAGCTATGGGTTACGTCGATCCTGAGTTCATGATTACCGCTCGGCTCACTGAGAAATCAGATGTCTATTCATTTGGTGTTGTGTTATTGGAGATCCTCTCTGCTCAGCTTCCTTATGGTTTCAGTAGTCGAGAAGAACAAGAACAGAACATGTTGTCTCTTAACAAGTTAGCCAAAACTGCTTTCAAATGTGTTGCTCCTGAAGGCATTGATCGTCTGTCGATGGGAGATGTGGTTTCAGACCTGGAGCATGCCCTTCAGTTGCAGGAGAGTGCAGATGCAAGCAAAGGAGATGTGGTTTTAGACCTGGAGCATGCCCTTCAGTTGCAGGAGAGTGCAGATGCAAGTGAAGGAGATGTGGTTTCAGACCTGGAGCATGCCCTTCAGTTGCAGGAGGGTGCAGATGCAAGCGAAGGTGACAAGATTTTGCCGTCATGTCTGTGCCGCCATTTCTGTCTTGCAGAGATGGAGGCCGCAACAAACAACTTTGATAAGCCACTCCTTATTGAGAATAGTGGTTTATTTGGTAGAGTTTATCATGGCAAAATTGATGGGGCGGCAATAACCTTGGTGGATGTTATGCATATCTACAGCATACGTGCCTTCCGTAGCCTCATAGAGATTATGTCGAAGCTCGGCCATGTTCATCTTGTGCCACTGATTGGTTATTGCCATGAGCAGGAGATGACACTCATGGTCTACGAATACGTGGCTGGTGAAAATCTAGGTGAACACCTTTACGGGACCAGGAAGCAATCCCTTAACTGGATTCAGCGTTTGGAGACCTGCACTGGTGTTGCTCGTGGCCTGCAGTACCTTCACGGATCAAACATTATACTGGATGAGGAATGTCTTGCTAAGATTACGAATCTAGCTCCTCCGTCCAATCTCTTGGATACCCACGCAGCCGAATTCTGTGAAAGTAATGGTTACAGCGATCCAGAGTACTTGCGCACCGGTCTGCGTACTGAGAAATCAGATGTCTATTGTTTTGGCCTTGTGCTACTCGAAGTCCTCTTTGCTCGCCCAGTTATCGAGTGCCACCGTATCTGGGAAAAGGTTGCGCCGTCAGTGAACTGGGCATGCCAATGCTCGGACTACCTTCATTCGTTTGTTGATCCATACCTAGAGGGAAAATTTTATGAACAGTGTTTAACTATATTCCTCAATACTGCTCGGAAGTGCATTGCTGATAAAGGCATTGACCGTCCATCCAACGATACGAGCTGTACTGTGCAACCTGGAGTATTGCCTTCAGTTGAGTGGGGGCCTGGAGAGCGGAGAGGATCGTGGTAGCATGTCAGGTTATGCCATGGATGAGGGAAGGTGATTGACTGATTGTGGATTCTGAATTCTGATGATGACCAAGCACCAGGCACCATTAGTCTGATTCCACGAGTTTGTTCTGTCATTACTCTCCCTTGTTTGCAATATAGGAGTACCGTCTTGCTTATTCAGCCTGTTCGTTTCGGCTGGATTAGCTTATAAGCCATGACTAAAAGTACTGCTGGCTGGTTTGGTGTGAAAGAAAAATACTATTCAAGCCATGAATTATAAGCCAGATACGAGCAATCCAGCCGAAACAAACAGGCTGTAGGAGTAGTGGTAATCTCTGACTGGCTTGTACTAATGTATCGCTGCTATTTACCGAACGAATGCCTAGCTCCACTGGCATCATGATCATCCTTAGCGCATGTACAGGAACTATGTCAACTTTGTCACACGCAATTCAAGATTGGATTTTTCACCCTTGTTTCTGTGAGGTTGTGTATCCATGTGTCCCCTCGGCAGGAGACTGGCCTCTCCCTTGCTCAAAGCTTTCGAGGCCGGCACACGCATGGCCTTGAAAATTTTCTAGGCCTTGCAGCTGCAGCACGGCCCCAGGAAGCGCATGGTCCAAGCGTATGGAAATGGAATGGATGCGCGCTCAGCACGACAGCCCGTTGTTCCTTCCCAATTCTTGTCCCGCACCTGTTCATTCCTTCATTCTGCCCACACGTGTACCGCGGCCCTACAAGAGCTAAGTCAATAGTAATTAAATCTGAGTTCACCAACACCGCAGGCTCCAATTTTAAACATTGACATGGAATTCATTAAGGGCTTCAATTCACGCTTGACTTGCTAGAGAGCGAACCGGTATTTACGTGCTCCCTCAGTCCCAAAACAATAAGTCACAATTTTTCAAATTTTACTTGGTATAGAAAATAATATCAATATTTATATCTCTATATAAATTAGTTTATTATGAATATAGGTGATTTCTGGAGACAGATAGATAGGAGCAGCCGGGCCAGCCGCCCCTAAAAAGCTTTCTGTAGTAGCCAAATGTCCCACGTGGACTGGCATCCATCAAAGGTGGTGCAAGATCTTCTAGGTGACTGCCTCTACGAAGAACACGACGTTGAACACTGTTGTCAGCTACCTAAGAACCGTAGGTGGAGTTTCCTTAGAAGAACCTGTAGGACGAGAGGTGCCTCGACGACACTTCCAAGGTACAAATCGACACCCAAAGTGTGTGTCACCGGCTCCGGTTAACATCAGTCAAGGCTTTTGTCCAACACGCTCCAACTCATACCTACACAAAAAGAGCCGCACCACCACTACTAAACAGCCGGCCCTGCAAGCACCGTGACATCTCAGTGTGTTTTCTTCTCATAGCTCATGATTTCCTTAAATATGTTTTTTATCGTTTATTAATTCTTTACGTTATAAATATTTGCATTTTTTATGTATTTGATCAAACTAAAAAAAAAACTACTCCAGAAGCGAGATGTATAATTATTTGCGGTTTGGTTTTTCCCGGTTACCTTGTAAAGGCAAATGCGTTTCACCGCCACGACCACAGGTTCCCTCGTTGACACGACGCAAAAATAAAAAAATGGTGGACAAAAGACATTTCGTACTGGCATAAGCCATAAGATTTTGTGAGAATAACGTGTTTTCTTCTTGCAGCTCATGATTTCCTTGAGCATGTTTTCATAACCTTGTGTTTATTTATATACAGTGATCTGCTTGTGGTGCTCTACGACTGCAAGTTTCCATAGCACATCAATCAATATATATTCAATACTAATACCTAATAATTGATACGAATTACAGTTCTAATGCTTTAATAAAGGTTCTTTCTTCCTGCTTCCTCAACCCCAAACGTCAAGATGTGCAGTGGGAGATGATATGGATAGCTTGCATGTTGAGATAGAACTCGTAGTACGGATTAGTTTTATAAGAGATATAATTCGATAAGCTAAGTAACTTAGTTTTTGCTAGTGTGGTAACATGGTGCTAATAATTCCATGTGGCTGAGGTTGTGGATGGTAACCCTGACAAAGGGTGGGTCCAAGTCGTCATCGCTATAGTCCCAATTGGTTTGATCTGGGTTATGATCTTGAGGTTCCTCCGTGGGAGGTTCGGTGGGTACCACCACAGCTTGTGAAAGCCGAGTCAAATAGGTCACCGCCGCGTTTCTTAGCCTGATTGGAGGCTGAGGAGGAGCACGAACGGGCTGTAAAGAGTGACGTCGAGCTCATGCTCTCGACCGGCTTTAGCGAGTACGTAGGCGTGGTGGGTCAGATGGCGGGCGAGGGCAAGCAGTCCTACGTCCACAGCCTCCTCCAGTCCGGCAGCGAAAGCACAGACCTGAAGAGCTAGTTCCTCCTCTTGCTGGGGCATCTCGAGTTCCTGCAGGTGTAGGTTCCCAAGTTGATCGGCGATGAAGTCAAGTTTGCCGAAGGAGATCTTCTCGTCCGGCTGCATCTTCTCCGGTTCGTCGCCAAAGTTGAAGACGATTCCCATCTGAAACACAAAAACAAATCTGTATGCAAAAGGCCCCTACCTGGCACGCCAACTGTCGGATGATTTAGTTCTAGCAATGCCTAGCAACGAATTCACGTAGCACACGAGACATACGATTTATACTGGTTCGGGTCACATGAGGTACCCTAGTTTAGTTGGGGGTGATGCTGCTCTTCTTGTATTCGTATGCTTGGTTACATGGGCTGTTGCTCCTAGCAACGTAGTAGATGAGATGAAAGAGAATGAGATGGATCCCGATCGCGAGGTCCCTACCGAGGGTAGGGTTACAATGAGGGCGATCGGCTAACAGTTTGGTTTCCTGGTTTGTTACTTGAAATACATATAGATTGATCCTATGCTATCATCCATATACGTCGGCTCTGTATATTCTCAGCATGCCTTGATCTTCAAGTCAGTTGCTCCGTTTGGCCTCCGTGGCCCTCCTTCGCCATGGCCTTTGGCCCGATAGTTGGACATGGTCGAATAGATGGGCAGTGTGGGTACCCCTAGCCCATATATCCAACAGTGTTACTATTCAACTCCAGAGTAAAGTTGTTCGGGCATGGGAAACTACGAATCAAATGGGAAAGACCTTACAAGGTAATTAGCACATCATCTCATGGAGCAGTCACACTCCAAAATGACAAAGGTACGATTTTCAAGGTAAATGATCATCGTTTAAAAGTTTCTATGATCCACAATTGCTAGAAGAAGAATTGGATGTAATTAACTTTATAGAATTTAAATAATATTTCCATTTCAGTCCTTCTTCTTTACACTGTGAAAAACCTTTACAACCATGTTCACCTGTGCCTAAGGAACTCCCATCAATTAAAATGACATGTTTTGAATGAACTAAAACCACACTTTGATTAATATTTTGAAAAGTGACATGTTTGTGACATTTTTGAGATAGAAGTTTGCTAAAATTTGTTCCATATACATATAGCTTGTGGAAAAATCTCTTTATAGGACAACCATAGTGACTAGGTTGTTGTGAAGTGTGATATAGATCTGGCTTAGAAATCCTACCTGTCGGTGCAGAAAGTGACCAACTAGTAAATATTTGTAGTTTTGCTGTACGTTGTGATCGGAGGTGGCCTAGCACTCAATGACACAGGATTTATACTGGTTCAGGCAATGTGCCCTACGTCCAGTTGGGGTCGGTCGGCGACTTTATTCCTGAGCCCAGGTGCTCGAAGTCTATAGTGGGGTTACAAACGAGAAGGAGAAAGGAGGGGGTATACAAGAGGTTCGAAAGGCTCCGGCTAGAAGGGTTGCGGTCATAACTCGGTGGTGCTGCGGTTGTGAGGGGTTGGTGTCGATCTAGTGAGTCTGAGCTTGAAGAAGTCGATCCCCCCCAGGTTGGAGGGAGCGCATCCCCTTTTATAGATGAAGGGGATGGCTCTTTACAGGTGAGAGGGGGAAAGTACAGATATTTCTAAGCCTTACTGCCTATGGTGATGAAAACTGGATAATGGTTGAAGCCTCCCAATCATGTTGATGTCGCTGTAGGATGTCAGATGTGCACGGGGGGTCGAGATATCTTCTTCAGGAAGGATGGACGCCGGTACCTGCAAATACTTCTGGATGCCTGGTGGCATGTGAGGAGCCACGCTATGTTCACTCGGTATGGCAGATCCTGGAGCCCATACTGCGATCGATGTCTAGAGACATGTGGGGGGTTACCGTATGGGAGTTTCTAGCGGCCCCTACAATACTTTGTGTCAGGGTGGCTGCAGAGCACTGTTTTGCGCAGGGTATGGTCACTGGTACAATGGTTTTGACCTGTGAGCCATGCCTTGCCTTTCTCCGCATGTCTTCTGGTTCCTTCTGAATGGGGAGCCCCCAGTCGGATGGCTCCAGTCGGCCCTTAGTGCGTCGATCGGAGAAGAGCGGTGAGCAGACTTCCCACGAGCCCCGGTCGCAGGGTCGGAATCGCGGGGTCAGAGTAGGAAGCAGCATTTTGGGCCAAGCCTTTCGATTGGAGAGACTGCTTGGAGACGGCTGGTGCCTAAAGCGAGTGCTCCGATCGGAGAGGTGGGCCGAAGAAGCTGACGAGCGGGCGCCTGTTCTTACGAGTAGACCTTCCGGTCAATGACCGGACTGCCCTTCTGGCCTGCTGTGTTTTAGTTTTTTGGGCCATCCCATGAAATATATGTTGTTTTCCTGGGCCGAGCCAGGGCGTGGGAGCCGGTCCTCGAGGGACCCCGGGTTTATGAACCCAACAGGAGCCCCCGAGCCCCCGAGCGATTTGAGCCGAATCGTCCGAGGGATTTTTGTCTTGCTGGCGGGTGCGCGCGAGCGCACCCGTGGGTGTAGCCCCCAAGCCCCTGGGTGGTTTGGGTGGAACAGGCTGGGGGATTTTTGTGTTGTGTCTGTGGGTGTGCGTGTTTTGAGTTTTAAGACATGATTTTAGTTAACCATGGCGTCGTTGTGCAGCCGAGGTGTTTTTAAGCGCGGGGATTGGATTGAGACAAAACTTATTGATCCCGGCATCGGTGCGTGTCGGGGATTGAGTGAGGAGTTTTAGTTTTTGGATGTAACAGAGTTTGATCTTTGGCGTCGGTGCATGCCATGGGATCGGGTAAGGTGGAGTCGCGAGTAGACCCAGGCATCGCTGCTCGCCGTGGATCGAGAGAGTTAGTTTTAGTTAGTGAAGCCGTTACGCGAGTTTAGGAGCCGCGGTCCTAGGAGCCGTAGCCAGATGTCGCCGATCCTATCGACGCGAGTTTAGGAGTCGCGGTCGCAAGAGCCATAGCTGGATATCGCCTATCCCGTCGACGCGAGTTCGGAGTCACGGTCCCATGGCATTTAAGCCCCGAGCCCTGTCGGGCCTTCGTGGGGGTTGTGAGTTGTTTTGCGCTACCCCATCCGGTTCCTCACAATCGGAGGGGCTGAGTTTCATCGCCTGTCCTGATCGCTCGGGCTCGAAGACTAGCTCGGTGAGCTCGCTAACGGGTGTGATCGAGTGGAATTCGGGTCCGTTGTTCGCGACGGGGTCGGCATAGCCCTCTTGTGGCATTCCACTACTCCTTTACCTGCAACCCGGTATATGCCTAGGTCGCTCCATAGAGCGACCCGAGTGGCCTGATGGCCTCCCCTCAATGGAGATTCTATGGGCTTGGCGAGAGGTTTAGGATCAAACGAGAAGGTTGAGATGACCCGGTTTGCTAGACCGGGCAAAGGCCACATGGTGCTCATCTACGGTTTTCTCCCCTGGCTCTATTTGGTTGCTCATATCGAATGAGGCAAGCCGCCGCTTCGTGGCGCAACACGGAGCATTCTGGTGCATTTCACTGCACATGCGATGCTTAGTTCCTGAGCCCCTAGGCGGTTCATGCCCTAACCATCTGAGGGTTTCAGGCGTATGGAATGAAATGCACATATGGATGTATGAATGTTTTATGAAATGCGTGTATGGATGTATGAATGTTTTATGAAATGCGCATATGGATGTATGAATATTTTATGAAATGCATGTATGGATGTATGAATGTTTTATGAAATGCGCGTATGGATGTATGAATGTTTCAAATTGAAATAGAGAGGCTTTGATAGTGTTTTACTTTGAAGACTGGAGAGATGGGGTTCATCGGGCTCCAGTCGGAAACGTCCGTCCGGGACCTGCGCTTGTCAATCGCGGATTAGCCCTCGTGTGAACAGTTTTGTGTTTAATGAACATATGCTTACCTTGATGACCTGAGAGACGGGGTTCGGAGAGCTTCAGTCAGAAATGTCTGATTGGGACCCATGCTCGTCATTCGAGACGGAGTCGGCATGGCCCACATGGGGCGCCCCTTCGCTTCCTACCTATATCTCAGGTGCTTATCCTGAGTGAATCGATTGACTTAGGAGGGTCTGGTTGTCTCTCAGCGGAGATTTTGTGTGGTGGGGCCTGCACGACTAGAGTGACGGAGTTCGAAGAGCTCCAGTCAGAAATGTCCAACTAGTACCTACGCTTGTCAATCGTGGGTTAGCCCTTGTGTGAACTGTTTGTATTAATGAACACATGCTCACCTTGGCGTCCTGAGAGACGGGGTTCGAAGAGCTCCAGTCGGAGACGCCTGACCAGGACCTGTATCTCAGGTGTTTATCCTGAGTGAATCGATCGACTTAGGAGGCCGGTTGATCTGTTTCGGTGGAGATTTCACTGTTGGGTCTCTCTAGGTCTGGCCTGGGGAGACGAGGAGTCATCCACGTGCGGTGGTGCTTTGGTTTTCGTGCCCTGCGCACGATAGTGGTTGATTGTGCGGTAGTGGTGGGCCATGGCCAGGCCATGTCCCGCCTGATCAAGAGCTGTTTTGTCATGCTGGGCATGTCCCATCGGTCAGGGGACGTCCCATCTATGTTAAATGGGAAAGAGAGAAATTCTCGCTCCGTCGTTCTGCCTTCCCCGATTGGCGCGTCCTTCCCCAACCGCCATCCCTTTTCCTTTAAGTAGGAGTAGGGAGAGGTTTTTGTTCCGTTCTTTTGCCTGTTCTTCTTCTTCTATCGCCCCCTTCTTTTCTTACCGTGAGTGTTCCTGAGAGCCGCGGAGGTCTCTAGGAGAGAGAAGGGAGAGGGTGAGAGCAGAAGAGAAGAACTTACTAATTCTTTTTGCAATCCGGAGTGAGGATGTCGGACTGGAAGTCATCCACCATGAGGAAGTCGGTGCTGGAGGCCTTCATCTAGAAAGGGTTTCTGCCGCCATAGGAGGTGGTGCACTGGAGGGTCCCCAGAAAGGAGGAGTTCCCACAACCTCGTTCCGACGAGGTGGTTTCATTCCTTACCTTCCACGAGCGAGGTTTGGGATACCCCCACGCACTGGTTCCTGCGCGGGCTTCTCAACGAGTGGGGCCTAGAGCTATAGCATCTCAATCCGACGGGGGTGCTGCACCTCACCAGATTCTTTACTGTCTATGAGGCTTTTCTTGGGATGGAGCCGCACGTGGATTTCTTCGGCGGCTCTTCTCCCCGAGAGCCTTGATGGCGGGGGACTTGGCTGAGATCGCATCAGTGGGAGGATTCACCCTGCAAAGGAAGCCAGGCGTGGGAGACTCGTATCCTAGGTACCTCCCCTGCGACTCCAATCGGGGTGGCATGGGGAGTGGTTCTACATCAGGAATCCGGTGGTGGTGCCACTCCTGGTGTTCACTGGCAGGAGGCCAGAGAAAAAAGAAAGTTGGTCGTGGGGCTGCGCCAAAAAGGAGAAGCACAAGGTGGGAGTCATCGAGGCGGAGCTCCGGAAGCTCATGAAGAGCGGCCTCAATGGGGTGTGGGTGTTTCACACCCTATACCGCATCGGGTCGTGCCGTTGGCGGAGAGGGTGCAGCCGATGTGGATGTACGACGGCCTCATGGACCCGGACCGTACGTTGTCGAAGGATCTGCCGGACGACAAGGTCTAGAGTCGCATTGGTTGGGTGCTATAGCTGAGGCCCAAGGAGAGGGTCGAAGGGAGGCCCATACCTTTCAACTCTTCGATCGTGTCCCGCCTGGTTTGTTCCCTTCTCTAATCTGCGCATTTTTCTCTGCTTTTCCTATTTCTTGATTGGGGGTCATATGTTCTGTAGGGGCTCGGAAAGTACAAGTCCCAGCCGCACCTTCCCAAGGGACTGGAGGGCTAGGCTCGGCAAGCCGCTTAGAAGGAAGCGGCAGACGCCCGGAAGAAGAAGAGAACTAAGGAGGTTCGGTGGAAGGAAGAGAAGAAGGAGGTCGCCCGGTGCATGAGGGCTGGGGAATGTAGGAGCGATGTTGAGTCGGAACTCACATCGGATGACCCTCCTATAGATTTGGACGACACGGTCTTCTCCAACGAGGAGGAGAGTCGGGAGGTCGTTGGGACCTTGGCGGAGCGTCGTGGCCCTGCGGTGACGTCTGCTGGTGGTGAGCAGGAGGCCGGGCGGTGTGCGGTGGTTCCTGCGTCGAGGAAGCACGCAGCGAGTGTGGACATCATTGGCGAGCGAGCAGTGAAGCGACCATGGTCACCGCGCCCCTTGATGGTGTTGTCGGTCTCGTCGTCGTCCGTGGCGGGCACGGCCGAGCGAGCTAGGCGGTTCGAGGAGCGGACGAGTGCTTGCGCAGCGACGGAACCGGTGCCAATGACGGACTTGCAGTCGAAGGAGGCCTTGCCTATCGTGGCTGTAGTTGAGCAGTCCGGGCGGTCTAAGGGGCAGACTGGCGCCCGGTCGATACGCGACTTGCAGTTGGAGGATGCCCCACCCGTTGCTCCGGTCCAGGAGTCCTAAGCCGGAGGTCGCAGCGACCCATAGGCCGGGCAGGAGCCGATCGGGATGACTCCGACCCCGTTCGAAGCGAGGGGGCATGGGTCGCAGCCTGGGAGTGGTCCTCGACCCGTAGGTCCATGGTCGTCGGAGCCTGCCTTCCACGTCGTGCCACTCACCACCCGGTATGTTTCCTTGCTTCTTCGATTCTTGCTGGTCGAGTCTTTGTGGAGTGTGGCTTACCCATGATTTTTGTTAGCGGCCGGGGGATGCCAGGGTTGAGCATCACCCTGACCCCCATGTAGGAGGTTTGGAGGCCCACACTATAGCATGTGGCGGCAGCAAGACCTTCCCTCCCGGGGGTGTTGCCCCCTGGGGGGCTACTGATAAGGCAGCAGCGGCTGCGGTGGTGTTGGCGGCGATCCCGGTGCCGATGGCAGAGGTGACACTAGTGGCCCCTTCTTTGGCGATCGTGGTGGAGGAGACGATGGAGAGCGAACTCCCTATCTGGCTGGGTGGAGGGCTACACGACCTATCCTTGCTGTTGGAGCCGAAGGCGCCAGAGGGAAGCGTGGCCGGGGCGGAGCTGGGACGCCCGGCGACGTCTCATGCGAATGTGGTGGTGGAAATCCCATCTAATGACAAGGCGGATACCGTGGAGGAACCAGTGGTGTCGCCGTGGGAGCTGGTGGTGGTCCGGTCGGAGGCTGGGCCCTCCAGTGGTTCATCAGAGGCTGACCTGGAGTGGCCCTTCCCCGAGGACCCGTCGAAGGCGAGGTTCGTCCTTCGGGATTCCCGGGAGCGCTAGCTCTGGGAAATTTTTGGTAGACAAGGGCATGTCATGGTGTTTGAGCTCAACGAGCTGTCCGCGAAGCTAGAGAGCACCCGGAAGCAGGCTCAGTTTGCCCAACAGCTAGTTGAGGTCGACCTGCAACTTGCCGCGGAGGTGATTTTTTGGTACTTCTCCTTGCCCTTTGAATCTTTCGTCGGTTGTTTTTATAATGCCTATTTTTTACAGGAGATAAGGAAGGTGTCGTCCCGCAAGTCGCACTTCCTCTGGGCGGAATACGCTCGGATGGCCGAACTAGAGCGCCGGGCGGAGTCTGCTTGCCGCGAGTCCCAAATCCGGACGGTCGAGGCAGCCGCGGCGTGGGTGGAGGGGCAGCATGCGGCAGAGGGGGCGACTGTTGCCGAGCAAGGGCTCGAGGCGACGAAGGCCCGCCATGAAGAGATCGAGGTGGGGTTGTGGACGTCCCTGGCTAATACTGAGGCGGCGCTTCAAGAGGCCTTTGCGGCCCTTGAGCCAGAGCGGGCCGCCCTATAGAGGGCACAGAAGGCCCTGGAGGTGGAGTAGAGGGCTCGGTCGGAGGTGGATCAGGAAGTGCTCGTGCTCCAGAGCCAGGTGATGGGGATGGAAGACGCGAGTACCCGGTTGCGTGAACAGGTGGCCCGACAGGTAGAGGATTTCTCCACCCTTGAGGCCTCTCGCACCGGTGCGTACCCTTTTGTTTTCTTGTGGTGTTGATTTTTCCCTCAGCCTATTTCTAAGTTTGTTGCCCTTCCTCCAGAGTTGGGTGAAAGGGTGAAGGCGCTAGAGCGAGACTTGGAGATGTCCAAGGCGAGCTTTAGCCGGAACGCTGAGGAGCTGGCCAAGTCCCATGAAGAGCGATGCGCTCTCGAAGGGGATCTCGACCAGATCCGCAACGTTGCCCGACTTGTCGTCTCAGAAATCTTCGGGTTAGCGCCAAGTACCAGTACGCCCGCGGTCTAGCTGGCGGAGGTCCCGGGTGCGGTCAGGGACCTCATCAGGAGCGGGGTGTTTTCTAGGGCATTGGGGGTGCTGACCTTGGTGGCGACGCACCACCCTAACCTGGACTTTGACGCTATCTATAGTGGGTATGCTGAAGGTCTGAGCATGGAGGACATCCAATCCATCGGGGTGAGCTTGTTGCCGCACGCGCGGTCGGTGTCAGAGCAAGTCTCCACCGAGTGGGTGATGGACGTTCGCCGTCAAGACATGGCCTGAAGCATGCATGGAGAGAATGCTTCTGAGCCTGCGGATAGCCCGGAGCCTAGTTCGGGGGGGGGGGGGGGGGGAATGTCGCCTCGGCCTCGGTCGAGCCGAACATCGTGCTGCCAGGGGGTGAGCAGCCTACGCCTTCGTCAGTTGCGCCGCCAGCAGATGCCACGGGGTTGGTTTAATACCTTTTTTAAATACAAGTAGTTAGTAAATGTAAGAAGTTTAAGTTCGTGGGGGGAACCCCTGTGTAAAACATTCGTGTGCGTTTAAATGACTGCAATCAGTTTTTGTTTTTGTGATGGAGTTGCTCCGTTCAGGGAAGCTTGTTCCCTTTCGTTCCTTAGTTCTCCCTTAGCATAATTTTGTTTTAAATTTCTTTCTATCTCATACCTGCCCGTTTGTTCCGTAGGTCACAACCTTGCGAGCCCGGGGCATGGCCCACGAGGCTCGGCCGGTCGTGATCGTAGGAAAAGGTGGGGTGCGATCAGTCGGAATGTTCTAAAGCAAAGTTACGTAAGGTAAAACAAAGGAACGAACTACCCTTTTGTTCAAGTAGGAAGGTGTTTCTTCATTCAAAACCAAAAGAGTTCTTAAGGTAAAAACAAAAACAAAGGGGTAGTAGAGCCCCCTAGTGGAGCCCCCCGAGCGCCCCGAGCCGAAAAGTGTTCGGGTCGGGGTGCTCTTATGGGAGCGTTCGCTAAGTAAAGGTAAGACTGAAACTTAGGAAGAGAAGAAGAGACATAGCTATTCCAAGGTCATCGGAGAGAGCGTCATTGTCATTGTCCTTCAGTTGGTAGGCTTCCGGATGGATCCCTTCATACTACAGTCGTCTAGATCCTTGTCCGCTGCGCCCCCTTCTTCAGTCGCTGCCTCCTCGCCTTTTTCTTCCCTTGGCCTACCGGCCTACCTCAGCAGGCGCCTGAGGAGCTGGCAGTCCTTGTAGAGATGGTTCACGGGATAGTTGTGGTTGGTGCATGGGCTCTCCATGAGATTGTGGAAGTGGCCTGAAGGGTCTTGCTGGGGCTGCGTGCCCATGTGATCGGCCGCAGTGACCAATGCGAAGTTAGCTGGTTGGTGGTGATCGTTTCTGTTCCTTTTTCCCCTCTGTGTGGAGGGGCCCTTGTCTTGATCCTAGCGCCTAGCCTTACCTTTGTCGCGGCCCCCATTGAAGCGCGGCAGAAAAGGCGCTTGCTGGGGGTGTTGGACAAAGGTCCGTGGTTCCAAACTGTCAGGGCTAGGACTCCGGTCGACACTGCGCGCATCTTGGTTCGGCCTGAGCCACGCATAGATAGGTGGTCGTCATGGGGCGGTCGTCAAGTCAAGACAAGGAGCGGTTGTGGCTTCTTGTGCCGCAATCGGTGGTTGAGATGATGACAGGGTGTAGTGCCCCATCTGTTGCGTCCCTATTCCCCGGACAGGGAGTGAGGTCACGAGTCGGCGTCACGATACGGAGTACTCCACCTGTTGAACGGCGACGGTCTCCAATAGTGCTCGGAGGTTCTGGTGGATAGCCCGTCCGCGAGGGTCATTTGGCTCGGGCAAGTCATGCAGGAGCATTGCCAAGGCGGCAATGTTCTAACTGGCCCAAGCGAACTATGGGGGGTTGGTCCCCTAGACTGAAGCATTGCGCTGGGGTTGACGGGCATGACCCTAGGTGCCACTCGCAGGTCTATGCGCACGAGGCGCAGTGTGGTGCGCCGAGCGCGTTGGTGCAGTTGGTGGCTGATGCAGCCACTGTCATTGTTGATCCTCCCTGTGCTCACGTGTGAGCTCGGGGGTCTCCGCGTTAGGGGTCGGCGGGGCGTGGGTCCGGAAGGACTCCGTTACCCCTAGCGGCTGTTCTGGGGCGTCTACCGCAGCGTATTCCCAGGACCGATGGTGGCTAGGCACCACATCGCCGATGCTGGAGCCATCGCTCCTGACGTCGTCATCCATGATGTCGAGGAAGCAGGTGGGAGCATAGCTCGCCATCCCCACGAACTTAGACATGGGAGGGTGCGGTGCCAGCACCTTTTGGAGTCCCCGAGCGTATGCGTCCGTGGAAGACACGAGGCCATAGGGGAACTGGCCGTATGGCGGAGCGGGGTTTGAGCAGAGAGTTTGCTCAGAAAGAAGCGTAGGTGCCGCACCGTTGAAGTTGCATGTCCCGAAGTCAATGGAGGATGTCCCTCCGATGGGTGTCGGGTCGTGCGCCTCCTCGCGGAGGTAGAGTACGCCAAGCCGGTCAGCGACGAAGTCCAGGCTCCCAAAGTGGAAGGCCTGGGCTGGCTCGAAGATGGGTGAAACCCGCATCCTGGCGGGCGAGGGTGTAGGGAACTCCAGCGAGCCAAAACGAATCGTATCATCCGAGCCCGCCACAGCGGGGGTGGCAGAAAAATGGGCCATCCGATGACCAAAAGAGTGTTGAACGTACAGCGTCTTCCCCACGGACGGCGCCAACTATTGGTGTAGAAAGTGACCAACTAGTAAATATTTATAGTTTTGTTGTACGTTGTGATCGGAGGTGGCCTAGCACTCAATGACACAGGATTTATACTGGTTCAGGCAACGTGCCCTACATCCAGTTGGGGTCGGTCGGTGACTTTATTCCTGAGTCCAGGTGCTCGAAGTCTGTAGTGGGGTTACAAATAAGAAGGAGAAAGGAGGGGGTATACAAGAGGTTCAGAAGGCTCCGACCGAAAGGGTTGCGGTCGGAACTTGGTGGTGCTACGGTTGTGAGGGGTTGGTGTCGATCTAGTGAGTCTGAGCTTGAAGAAGTCGATCCCCCTAGGTTGGAGGGAGCGCATCCCCTTTTATAGATGAAGGGGATGGCTCTTTACAGGTGAGAGGGGGAGAGTACAGATATTTCTAAGCCTTACTACCTACGGTGATGAAAACTGGATAATTGTTGAAGCCTCCCAATCCTATTGATGTCACTGTAGGATGTCAGATGTGCACGGAGGATCGAGATATCTTCTTCAGGAAGGATGGACGTCGGTACCTGCAAATACTTCTGGATGCTTGGTGGCATGTGAGGAGTTGCGCTATGTTCACTCGGTATGGTAGATCCTAGAGCCCATACTGTGATCGATGTTCAGAGACACGTGGGGGCTTACCGTATGGAAGTTTCTAGCGGACCCTACAATACTTTGTGTCAGGGTGGCTGTAGAGCACTATTTCGCGTAGGGTATGTTCCCTGGTATAGTGGTTTTGACCTATGAGCCATGCCTTGCCTTTCTCCGCACGTCTTCTGGTTCCTTCCAAACGGGGAGCCCACAATCGGATGGCTGCAGTCGGCCCTTAGTGCGCCAGTCAGAGAAGAGCGGTGAGCAGGCTTCCCACGAGCCCCGGTCGTGGGGTCGGAGTCTCGGGGTCAGAGTAGGAAGCTACGTTTTGGGCTAAGCCTTCCGATTGGAGAGACTGCTTGGAGACGGCTGGTGCCTGAAGTGAGTGCTCCGATCGGAGAGGTGGGCCGAAGAAGCTAACAAGTGGGTGCCTGTTCTTACGGGTAGACCTTCCGGTCGACGACCGGACTGCCCTTCTGGCCTGCTGTGTTTTAGTTTTTTGGGCCGTCCCATGAAATATATGTTGTTTTCCTAGGCTGAGCCTGGGCGTGGGAGCCGGTCCTCGAGGGACCCCGGGTTTATGAACTCGACACTACCTTTTCTATATTCAAAGTACTTGGAGATTTTGTTTTTGATAAAAATATCATAAAACCGTAGTGTCACAGACTCCTCAATGTGAACAATTCCTACCAAAGCCATATATGACATCTTGCATGTTTTAAACCTTCTACATATGCTCTTGTTGTTGTATTGAGTTTGGTTTAACCTTGTTGAGAAATTTATTATGCTCCCAAGATTAAGATCACGTACACGCCACATATATATGTCACTTCTACACTGGGAGTACGCAAAAACATGCATTTAATTTCCATCAAATATATGATCTGTATTTTTAAAAAGTGTGATCTCTCTTTAAATATATGGTTTAGTAGAAGAGACATGGTGTCAGATGATTTAACTCTGGCAATACATAGCAACATGATCACGTAAGATGAATTAGATGGTAGCACACGAGACACAAGGATTTATACTGGTTTAGGCCATGGTGCGCATAAAACCCTAGTCTAGTTGGTGCTGCTGCTCTTCTCGTATTCATATGCTCGATTACAGGGGCTGTTACTCCTAGCTACGTAGTAGATGGGATGGAAGAAGGTAGAATTAGATGATATGATGCCAATCGTGAGGTCCCTACCACCTTTATATAGCCAGAGGAGGTAGGGTTATAATGAGGGTGATCGGCCTAACAGATTGGTTTCCTAATTTGTTTACAAAGAAATCTTCTAGATAGAATCAGTTTCTAGATATTTATTGCTACGCCTTGTCCTCCAAGCTGATGGATTCGCCTGGCCTTCGTGGCCTTCAACCATCATGGTCTCTGGCCCAATGGATGGACGTGGTCAAATATACGGGCAGTGCGGGTACCCCTGACCCATATATCGAATAGTAGCTCCCGCAGGACTTAATGACAAGCTAGTCGAATAGCTCCATCCTCGGGTGCTACGAACCCCTGTAACTCTTAGCACTGTGAGTGTCGATGAGCTCTTCTCGGGTGCCAAGGTCTTGAGTAGCAAAGTTTTGCGTCCTTGAGTGTCGAGGACTCATTGGCGCTCTGCTCGATGTGCAGAGGCCGCTTCTCGGGTGCTGAGAAGTTTGTTTAGATGGTAGCACCGCGTACATAGGAACTTGGTTCCTAGAATATTGTAACGCCTATACAAGCTTTAGTTGACGCACATCATTGAGTCTTGTTTGAAGAAAGGATCGATAGGACAGGGTGTCTGAACTGCCTCATCCCCTCCACCCATACTGTTGCACTTGTGACATGCCTGGGTCGTTGTTCTAGTAGACTAGAGAAGGAGAATTCAAGTGGAGCCTAACAGCATTCACTCGAACAGTTATGGTTGAAGATATATTTTAGAGATGGTGTGACCGGATCGAGATAGCTTGTCATAGGTCACTCAGGAGGTAGAGGTTGGTAATGACTTGACCGGCTCAAGATGACCTGTTTGAAGGTGTATTTGAGCAGTCATTACTGATGATACAGGCGGAGGCAGTGTGCCCCATAGATGCAGGTGGCGTGTCCGACTCGAGGTAGCCCTCAAGGGAGTACCCAAGGGTCATTGCCAACGATGTAAGCGGAGGTAGTATGCCACCGTAGATAGAGGTGGCATGACCGACTCGAGGTAGCCCCTAAGGGAGTACCCGAGGGTTGTTGCTGATGTTGTAAGCGGAGGTAGTGTGCCCCCGTAGATGGAGGTGGCATGTCCAACTCGAGGTAGCCCCTGAGGGAGTACACGAGGGTCATTGCCGATGGAGTGCCTGAAGGCGGCATGTCAACGTAGCTGGAGGCAGCCTGACGATGTTGCCTGTGGTGGCGTGACCGGCTCTAGGTAGCCCCTAAGGGCGTACCCGAGGGTCGTTGTCGACGGAGTGCCCAGAGGTGGCATGTCGACATAGCTAGAGGCAGCTTGACGATGTAGTCTTTATTATTGTACACCTACAAGGAAAATTATTAGCAAAGAATATCTTATATGGAATATGTAATTGTTACCTATTTTTTCGATTTACTCAGGTATTTTGGTGATTTTTTGTTCAGTCAAACTGTCCTTGCATTTTTTGGGGCCCTCCTTCCTAACCCGATGGGTAGTTAGTGTAACTATGGGTTATGGAGGCGATCCGAACTAAAATTTTACTCTGACCAAGTGTAGTCATTCATGGCTCCTAAAGCCAGTGATCTTGAATGCTCAAGGATCACTTGGGTGAATAGAGAACACATAAACCTCTGGGGGCTGTAGCGTATGCTATTTTTTTGAGTTAATAGTGGGTAGAATAGGTGAACGTCCACTTTCGGAAGCGGCAGGACTAAGCCTAACCAGCGGGGGCACATCATAAAACTTGGTTTCCAGATTTTGGAAACTCATACTTTGGTTGCAGCCATTGGCCAACCAATTTTCTAGTTTCTCACAAAGGGGCACACATCCACCGAAATAAGGTACTTTGGGCCCATTCGAACACTCAGGAGATTTACATAGCCTCGAGGCCAGAGGTTTTAGGATTGGCTGACGACCCTCCCAAACATCCCCTTCACTCTGAGATGGTAGTGTTCGGCTTTCACGGTTCTAGGCTGGAACCACCAATTGCGCCTGCTGCTTTGGAGGGCTACGTCGGGCTTTGGTGGGGCCCAAATGTTGGTCCACCCAGTTTTACCAGCAAGGTTTGGACCACTCGGTGGTCGTTGTTGAGTCAACTTCATGACAAGATAGTAGGTTGCTCAACTCTTTGGGTGTCGCAGACCCCTGTTATTTTGGGTACTGTGAGTACCAACAAGCTTCTTCTCTGGTACCGAGGTTCTTCCTAGGGTCTCGAGGGTTCTGTTGTGGTAGTAACACCGCTTATTTGGGAACATAGCTCCCTGGGCACTGTAAGAGATCGGCTTGGGTGGTAACACCTTGCAACTAATAGCGTAGCTTCCAGGGCGTTGTGAACACCTTGTTCGGGCGGTAACACCATGTTATCGAGAGCTTGGTTCCCGATGTATTTGGAATCTTGAGAACAAGATCAGTAAGTATTTATTCGGTAGTTGAATATGAGATAAGCATGTTGTAATGCAGGTGTTAATTTCCATTTATGAGCTATATTCATTGTGTTATGCACTTTATCGACTAGACTATAGCCTTGTGCGTAGGATGCTGACTATCGAGGCATGACCCGTGTAGCATGGGGTTTGCTGCATAGGTCGTTACTACCAACAAAGCACAGTACATAGAACATGTGTCATAAAAGTACTTAATGCAGTTTTAAGGGTTGTTGCCTTTTCTCCTTGATGTTGTTTTCCCTTTATAAATTGCTCAGCGTGTTGTGCACTTTGTTGACAAGACCATAGCCCCTGTGCGTGGGGTGTTAGCCATGAGATGGCATGACCCGTATAGCGTTGGGATGTGGCTTAAGTCATTGTCGTGACAAAGCTTTACACATAGAGTGTATCATGTAGGTACTTAAATCGCGGAGAAAAAAGCAAACATGCCCTAGAGTGTGATTATTATGTGTAGTATCTCCCAACTTTCTGCTAAGTTTGAAGTAACTTAGTAGAAAGTAAGAGTAAAAATAACATAATGAAAACATTATAGAAGCGACTTAGCTGATCCAACTGGTTGTTGGTGCCATTATTGTTGAGGTGGCGACATTGGTGTCGAACGCTACCACGGTGAGAGACGGCAGGAGGTCGAGAGCCATGACGAGAGGTCATGTATTACCAAGACTCAGGGAAGCCTATCGATAGCATGCTCAAGTGGTTGTTGTCGATGACGTAGTCAGAGACGACATGACCAGCCTAGAGTTGTTTGTCAGTGATGCACCCGAATTGTCGTTGTCGATGGTGTTGTCACCGTACGTACACCCAGCTCAATGATATGGATGACGAGTCGATGACGCTCGCCACAGCGTGCTGGTGATGAGGGCCGCCGTGGGACGATGACAAGTCGATGATGAGGGACACCGATGAGGGCCTCAGTTGGGTTCCTGCCGATTATAGTCACGTAGACACGAAGATACCCGAAGATATATTTCATAGAGTATTTAATCGAGATAAAAGCGTGACTTAGCTTTTGTGCTGATATATCGTGGTATGATACCCGCCACGTTAATTCATCTAGAACGAGTGACATCCACTTGACCAGCTCAATTTAAACAAACCAACCTCGACGACTCCCCTAGGAGCGCACTTGGCAACTCCTTTTCAGGATCAGATTGAGTATCATACCACGATAGCCTCCACAACTCAAGATTACATCTTATCATCAGAGGACATAATAATTCAGTGGAAAACATATATTACAAGTCTTATTAAATTTAACAGATTAATTATACAACATTAGAGAAGACGTTTACTCAATTCAATTATATGTAATGAGAACCAACTACTATCTTTACCATCTACAACTATGATATACACTCTCACTAGTAACGGGTAGCCGCCTTGCCCATGGGCGTCACTACCATAGCTTGGACGGCTCCTGCCATTCACTCACTTAGCCACCAATTATGGAGTGAGATGGCCGCCAATGTCCTTTACCTGCAAAACAACTTAATGGCAGCACCGTGAGTACATTACGTACTCGCAGGACTTAATTCCAACATATAAATATCTGGTGGATACAAAGGGATTAGTAGACATTTGTACATTTGCATAAAGGCACAAGGTTCATTAAAAGAATGGCATGCTCATGATTCATAATTAAAAGTATTAGCATTGACAGTTCATGATAGCAACATAAGTGTTCAACACATGTAATTCATATCATCATTAGGTATCATCATCAACACTACAATGGGTATAGAAGAAGGAACAACCAGTTATGTCCTGAAGGACTTTAGGTTTTCAAAAGACTCTGCGCAGAGGGTACAACTATACTCACACAGAAATACGGGACTAACTACCATACTCTAGGTCCTAGAATAAGGGTTGCCTCATGATTTCCAACCTTTCCCTAATCCGGTCAGAATGTCACATAAAGGTTCGACTGAATGCCCGGGTCAGGTTTCCACCATCATCCTAGTTCCTCAGGTCAGGCTTCTGTACTGTACTATAATGGTTTACCGGGTCGTTACGTACACCATCTTCCTGGCACCATCCCCCTTTCCAGTTTCACGGATAGACCTATCATAATTAATTACTTGGCTTACCACCCCCATTTGCGGTATGTGGTATGTATGGGTGGTTACTCAGACTCACTATCCCAATGAACGGTCCTTACCTGCTCCACGAGCTACGTTACTTGAGATCCCACACTCACAGTGACCTACCCCTCGCATGAGTAGAGAGTAACAAGGTGACCATTAGAATATATCTCAAGTTGAGGTTGGTCCTTAGTCATATTTAGACAACTATAAATCAAGTTGACATCCTCACAAGTGTTAGGTAATTAATCATCCTGGTGAAGCTCCTACACTCACGAGAGTGAGTTCCCTTCTCACACTCGACTTCTAAATGCAACTAAGAAGATAAGCAATTAAAGCTCCCATCCCGTTGGTTAAGTGAAGGCTCTAATTACTTAGTGGGTAGCTCTAAGTTAGTGAAGCAATATTAAGTTGTTAATCATATTCAAATGATATGCATACTCATAATGAGACAAGTAATAAGTATCCAAAGTAGGGTTCATAGTAGTGGGGTGCCTGCCTTTTGGATGAGCAAGGATCCCATAGCTTGGAACATCGCTGGGCGTCTCTCCGATATCACATGCCTATATATGTCCATGTATGAGATACTTATGTATGCATGACATTATATTAAACATGTAAGAGGGAGTGTTCAGGTATACATTGAAGGACTGTTGGTTTGTGTTATCAGATAGTCCGACGTGAATGTCAGACAGTCCGATGGTTCTAGGACTTAATGGGAAAAGGACATACTAGGAACATCGGACTCTCTAAACTAAGATCGGACTCTCCGGTATGAAGTCTATGCTCTCGGGAAACTCCTTTGTCTGTGATTTATAACTTATCGGACACTCCAGGGTGTGTGGCGAAACCTCCGATAAATTATAAGGGCTTAGCCTCTTCCGGTGGTAAAAAATGAGATATGCTTTTTGGTGCCGTATTTATGTTTAGGTGGTAGGAAATATTCTATGGAGCACGACGAAACTCATCAAACGTATCTTCTATGACCTTTACAAATTGGGGCTGTACTGACGTGGTACAACGTACAGTCCGCGAAGTCAGGCGGACAGTCCGTAAGGGACGAAGGCGTGCATCGGAGCATTTCACTGGGACAAACACTGGCGCCGATAGATAGTCCGCGAGAACGACGGACCATCCGGTAAAACGACGGACAGCTCGAGTGTAAAAACATTGGAGATGATTCCCGGGACATCCGGGCTCCAAATCAAGTGTGGTTTGTTCTTATGACTTTCTAGTGATGTAGAGAAGCTTGTACAAGTGTTGGATGTGACATGCATGATGTGTGTTGAGCTCAACCCCATCCATGGTGGTGGTCGCCATGGGTGAGAGGTGAAAGCTCATGGGATGGCCATGAGAGGTTGGGGAAGATGAAGTTCGGCTTTAGGGATGTGCTCACCATGTCTTGGGGAAGCTCCATCTACAGCAGTTCGGACCGGAACGCCTTGTGGTGGGAGATCGACGTTGGGCTTGGTCCATGTCTTGAGAAAGAAGATGACGAAGCTTGGGGCCGTCTCCTCCAACTCTGGCAACGTCGAGGGCGTGGAGGTGGTGCAGCAGGTCGCTGGCGTCCTCCAACAGCAAGGGTGGTCGCCATCCTCCTTCCTTCCCCTTCTTCTCCTCACTCCTCTTCCTCTTCTCCTCTCCTCCTCCCTTCTCACTTCTCTGTTTCTTGCTTCTCTGAATACTGAACGTAAATGAGAAATGGGGAGGGATAGAGAGCTGCTGGTGCCTTTGTGTGTGCGCGTGGGTTGACTGCATGCGTGACAGCAAGACATTTGCATGTTATAGGTGTCACTGTGATCTGACGGACAGTCCGCTGTGAATGACAGACGCTCCATCAGCGCACGAGCGTGTCTGTGTGTGACAACGCAATACCTGTTTGGGACACATGTCAACACGTGTTGATGGACAGTTCGCCGTGGGTGACGGACAATCCGCCAGTGCTGGACCGTGCCTGATAGACTAACTGTCGTGCAAGGATTTCGACAGACACTCCGCCATGACGGCGGACACTTTGACAGTGCACGGGTTGGCCAAGGTTATCCTAAGTCTATGAGATATCCTAGCGAACGGTCCGGTGGTGATGTCGAACGATCTACCAAGTCGGGCAGTGCTCGGTCTTGGCTGGGCTAAGCACATGTTGACTTCCAATTTTTTATGTACTTGATGTTCTGGATGCTTTTGACAATTATAGTGGTTTTCGGGTCGTGACACATGGACTATGCAAAAGTATAAAAACAATTATGGACACGTGAAGGTCCAAGTATTAAAAAAATACGAGCACATGAAGACTCATACTAAATAAAAAAAGAAAGAGAAAGAAAAAAAAGAAAAAGATAGCCATGTCTAAAAACAATAAGTTATATAGAGAGATCATATCTACAAAAGGAGTATACATCCACCATAAGATGCATTGTACTCTTTTCTTTATGTGAGTATATTTCTCATATAAAGTTTTTGATGAGGCAATGTCAACATAAAGTTATATGCTTATCATCTATTTTTCTCCACCAAAATTTTTGGAAGATGATATTTGACGCATATTGACTGTATGGTCAAGGTGTTTCTAGACTAAGACTTTGGGTTTATCTCAAAGGGTCTAATAACATTTATGGTTGTATATTATGGTGTTTCTCCTTATTTTTCACACTAAATTTTAATAGTTTTTTCTAGTATACCGGTATTACTTTGATTTTTTCGCACAGGGTTTTCTAAAGATTTATAATGATGCACAGCGGATCAGTTTTAACCGAACAACTTTAGCTTTTTTCACAGCACAAGTTCATAGTAAATTTTTCACAGCTTATAGCTTACAATAGTTTGTTCATATCTCACGTCTTAAAACAATTTTTCATAGCTCATAACAGTTTTTTCGAACCTCGTAACTGAAAGCTGAACCAAACAGACCCTGCTGCGCAGCGCTCTGCGCTACGAAAACGCCATCGTAACAATGCAGGCTTCTCCAAAGGACAGCACCAACAAAAAGCTGAAAAAGCGGGTGCACATCACTTGGGCCAAACCGCAGTATCCAATCGTCCTACAAGACAAGGCGCTGCAACACAGGATAAATACAAGACATCACAGAACTAAAAATATGTACTCCTTTGTTCAAAAAAATACATATTATTCAGGTTCAAAGCTAGAATTATGTTTTTATTTTGACGGAGGAGTATACGAAAGAACTTCATAGCTGATAGTTATGCCTGTACGCCCAACGTCAAGGGGGGCACTAGCAGCGAGGAGACTGCTCCGAAGGTCAGCTCACTCATAGATCTCGCCACGCCATTCTCTGACATCCCACGTCACATCGCTTCCACTCACCTTAGCACTCACCTGCAACTGAAGGGCAGGCAGACTCTAGGGCTAACGAAGACGGCGATCCTGATCTTCCGTCAGGTGATGGTAACTATCGTTGTGGCGGAGAATGACACACCAATCCGGCTTCAGATCGAAAGATCGAACCCTGCAATCTTAGCACCACAGCTCCTCTGGTTATCAACCGAGTCATGGACCAGGTTGACCTCGCCAAGAAGGCTAATCCCTGCCTGCGCAACGAAGAACACAAGCAAGAACAAGAAAGAACACAACCAAATTGTAGATGAATGATTAAACTCACGAAGTTGGGGTCTCACAAACCGATGAATGGCGAAACTGTTCTTGATAGATTAATCTAAGCAAAACCCGAAACCTAACGACAGCGGCGGCGTATGATTATAAAGGTCTTAGAGTTGTCGCCTACCCTGGACATGCCCCCTAATGGGCCCAAACACGATACACGGTCCAACGGACCAAAAGAAGGTGTCGCAGCACCCTGGCAGATTCTGGATGCTGACTTGTTTTGAAGATTCCCGTTGATTCCGAAGAGCTTTTGATGTGAAACTACTTGGATTGGCTTCCTTATCAAATTGCATTTCCATCCATATGTGGATCATCGAAAACGGAGTCCAGATGCGTCCTGGATGACCAGTTTAAGGCAGACTATTCCTGGATTCCGAGACAGACTCAAACTTGAGTTGCTTTGGGCCTCCACCTCGGGGACTCGAACCGAATTAGCCTCGGGCCTCCTTCTTAACTTAGACACCCTTGCTGACCTCCTTCCCCTTCATCCCATGCACCAAACATGGTCATATGCATGGGTGTCATGTCCTCATCATCCTCCCCTTCTTGATGAAAAGCCGACATCGGGGTCGATTGTGCTTGAAACTGATCCTGCACAACATAAAGGAGAACGGGGTTGCGATGATAAAGAAAACTGAAATAATTATGAGAAGGAACGTGACTAAGTTTCCAAGTTTCTAGCATGTCATCTCGCATAAAAATTTCAGCAAGCATGTAGACTCCATGATCCAAATGCACACGATGTATGTCAACACTATCCTGCAAAAGATTAGAACTAACCAAAGACAATGTAGGAATAGATGGTCGAGCAGACATATGTAGCAACCAACAATGCTCCCCTTCTTGGAAGTGAACTTGTTTCTTTAAGGAATATGAGAAAATGTTTGTATTATTATGGCTGTCCTCTAAACGATCATAATCTTGTACAACAAAAGGAGAATTCATATTATTACGAATGTATACTCGATGTATCATATATTGTCCCTTGTTGTTATATCTGCCAATAACATGATATGTGTGTTTAGAAAACCAAGGCAAATCAGCATATTTAAAAAGGATATCTTCCAAACAATCTAGGATACACAAAACATCAAATTCAATGTAACCTAAAGTATGTAAAGAAGATAACAGTTTGAACTCATCAATTTTAGTAGCAATATGAATGACATGTTTATTTTCAGCATAAGTCACTAGTTCCAAAACATGTAAAACTGAAGCATCTTCAACCAATTCATCTTTGTCACAAGGAACATCAAGCAAATTATCATGGGATAAAGATAAATCAAGAGAGGGTTCTACTAACAATTGCTCTATGACAGCATGGTTTATGGAGAGATTTAGTACATTAAGACAATTTTCACCTTCCGTGAGTGTAGGACCATGGGCATTACCTATGTTCTCAGCAGGAGGAATAGGTGCATGGTGAAGCGATGGTTTTGAATTTGCATATGAGGTTGTGAGCTCCTCGTTTTCTTCCACATCATCCTCTCGCTTATGTACATTATTCTGCCAAAGGTTAGTCATAGCAAGAGGAATAACAACAGACTCTTCCTCTAAATGGTGCACCTCAGCATGCGAAGTCAAAACAGGAGGTGGATTAACAAAGGTTTCTCGCATAAGAAGTTTCATATCATTCCAAGTTTGAGGTTTATCAGAAGAATCTAAAGACTCCCACCAAGATAAAGCAGAATGTCGTAAAACACTAGCTGCATTTTTTACCTCCTTCCTTGGACACATAAAGCGAGTAGCAAATATGTTATCTATGGCAATTTCCTACACCATGTACTCATCAGCACCTATACCATCATAAATCGGTGGATACGAACAACCTATCATTGTAAACACAAAAACAAGGAACAAACGGTAAAAGTTATCCCTATCAAATGACTGCGTGGTTGCAGTGATGTCACTTTTCACAGCAAGTGGAAGCGTCTTACCAAGCTCTTACAAAGTTCTTACCAACGCAAGCAGTGGCGATACAACCGGTGGCTGGTTCATGATACCTGTGAGGCAGTGGTACCGAGATTGCAAAGCCCTTTTTCTGTACTGATCTAAAGAATTTGTGAAGCTTGAAAGGCACACAAAGAGTAATATGTATATCTGGCACACAAGTCAGTAACAGAAAATAATGCTGAATTATAGTCCAAAGTACTTGTTCTCGTTGCTGATCTAAAATGTTCCAAGTACCAGGTGTGTGATAAAAGTATGGTGGATAGCAAGGTGACAGGTGTATAAAAAATAAGTATGGTGGATAGAAACAGCAACACAAATAAGGAACCAGACAGCACACGCTAACACAGCTCACTTTGGTCTTCTCTATGTGCTCCTCTAAATATTATTCCTCTTTTACCCCTCTCTTTTTTTCTATTTTTTGGGCTGTTGTTTTTTTGGCAATTTCGACTTTTTTATTTTATTTTATTGATATTTTTCCTTTACTTAGGAGACCAAAAGAAGTAACCATAGAAAATATGAGCAGAAACAAGTGTAAGACGTGGCCTGTGAAATTTTCAGAAAACTTGCTCAAAATCAACAAAAACCTTATGACCACAAAAAGAGGATCTTGTGATCACTTTTTGACCAATCTAAAATTTCTGAACCACAAAAATTCAGTGGATGCATGGATTCGAAATTTTTTTTCTGATCCATTTTGATATGTGGAATGTCGAAATCGGAGTTCGTATGCGAAAACTAGACCAGTTTTAAGAATTGGCTCCGAATTAGAGGACAAAACGGAAATAATATGCGAAAAACTGGTCACAACAGCAAAGATTTGATGGAAACGATAGGGGAAAACACACGAACTGGACTCTAACATGACCTAACCAGGAACAAGACCTCGACCAGGACACAAACTCAAGACGACGGACTCTAAAACTGAAATATGCAAAGGCTGTGGCGCGGAAGGTTCTAGGACAGGAAAAACGAGTATAGCACTGGACTATGGGATGAATGCGAAACACTCAAACTAGGGAATAAATGTGAACCTAACGGTATACCTTAGCTCTGATACCACTTAATGGAGACGGGGATCCCGATCTTCCGTCAGGTGATGGAAACTATCGTTGTGGCGGAGAATGACACACCGATCCGGCTTCAGATTGAAAGATAGAACCCTGCAATCTTAGCACCACAGCTCCTCTTATTATTAGCCGAGTCATGGACCAGGTTGACCTCGCCAAGAAGGCTAATCCCTGCCTGCGCAATGGAGAACATAAGTAAGAACAAGAAAGAACGCAACCAAATTGCAGATGAATGATTAAACTCACGAAGTTGGGGTCTCACAAACTGATGAACGGCGAAACTGTTCTTGACAGATTAATCTAAGCAAAACCTGAAACCTAATGATGGCGGCGATGTATGATTATAAAGGTCTTAGGGTCGTTGCCTACCCTGGACGCACCCCTAATGGGCCCAAACACGATACACGGTCCAACGGACCAAAAGAATATGTCGCAGCACCCTGGCAGATTCTAGATGCTGAATTGTTTTGATGATTCCTGTTGATTTCGAACAGCTTTTGACGTCAAACCACTTGAATTGGCTTCCTTATCAAATTATCTTTCTATCCATATGTGGATCATCGAAAACGGAGTCCGGATACGTCCTGGGTGACCAGTTTAAGGCAGACTGGTCCTAGATTCCGAGGCAGACTCGAACTTGAGTTGCTTTGGGCGTCCACCTCGAGTACTCGAACCGAATTAGCCTCAGGCCTCCTTCTTGACTTGGACACCCTTGCTGACCTCCTTCCCGTCCATCCCATGTGCCAAACATGGTCATATGCATGGGTGTCATGTCCTCATCATCCTCCCCTTCTTGATGAAAAGCCATCATCGGCGTCGATTGTGCTTGAAACTGATCCTGCACAACATAAAGGAGAACAGGGTTGTGAGGACAAAGAAAACTGAAATAATTGTGAGAAGGAACGTGACCATGTTTCAAAGTTTCTTACATGTCATCTTGCATTAAAATTTCAGCAAGCATGTAGACTCCATGATCCGAATGCACACGGTGTTTGTTAACACTATCCAGCAAAAGATTAGAACTAACCAAAGACAATGCAGGAATAGATGGTCGAGCAGACATATGTAGCAACCAACAATGCTCCCCTTCTTGGAAGTGAACTTGTTTCTTTAAGGAACATGAGAAAATCTTTGTATTATTATGGCTGCCCTCTAAACAATCATAATCTTGTACAATAAAAGGACAATTCATATTATTATGAATGTATACTCGATATATCATATATTGTCCCTTGTTGTTATATCTACCAACAACATGATATGTGTGTTTAGAAAACCAAGGCAAATCAGCATATTTAAAAAGGCTCTCTTCCAAACAATCTAGGTTACACAAAACACCAAATTCAATGTAACCCAAAGTATGTAAAGAAGGCAACAGTTTGAACTCATCAATTTTAGTAGCAATATGAATTACATGTTTATTTTTAGCACAAGTCACTGGTTCCAAAACTTGTAAAATCGAAGCATCTTCAACTAATTCATCTTTGTCACAAGGAACATCAAGCAAATTATCATGGGACAAAGATAAATCAAGAGATGGTTCCACTAACAATTGCTCTATGACAGCATGGTTTGTGGAAAATTTAGTTCATTAAGACAATTTTCACCTTCCATGAGTGTAGGACCTTGGGCATTACCTGTGTTCTCAGTAGGAGTAATAGGTGCATAGTGAAGTGATGGTTTTGAATTTGCATATGAGGTTGTGAGCTCCTTATTTTCTTCCACGTCATCCTCTCGCTTATGTACATTATTCTATAGAAGGTTAGTTATAGCAAGAGGAATAACAATAGACTCTTCCTCTAAATGGTGCACCTCAGCATACGAAGTCAAAACAGGAGGTGGATTAACAAAGGTTTCTCACATAAGAGGTTTCATATCATTCCAAGTTTGAGGTTTATCAGAAGGATCTAAAGACTCCCACCAAGATAAAGCAGAATGTCGTAAAACACTGGCTGCATTTTTTACCTTCCTCCTTGGACACATAAAGCGAGTAGCAAATATGTTATCTATGGCAATTTCCCACTCCATATACTCATTAGCACCTATACCATCATAAGTCGGTGGATACGAACAACCTGTCATTGTAAACACAAAAATAAGGAACAAACAGTGAAAGTTATCCCTACCAAATGACTGCGTGATTGCAGTGGTGTCACTTTTCACAGCAAGTGGAAGCGTCTTACCAAGCTCTTACAAAGTTCTTACCAACGCAAGCAGTGGCGGTATAACCGGTGGCTGGTTCGTGATACCTGTGAGATAGTGGTACCGAGATTGCAAAGCCCTTTTTCTGTACTGATCTAAAGAATTTGTGGAGCTTGGAAGGCACACAAAGAGTAATATGTATATCTGTCACACAAGTCAGTAACAAAAAGTAATGCTGAATTATAGTCTAAAGTACTTGTTCTCGTTGCTAGTCTAAAATATTCCAAGTACCAGGTGCGTGACAAAAGTATGGTGGATAGCAAGGTGACAGTTGTATGAAAAACAAGTATGATGGATAGAAACAACAACACAAATAAGGAACCAGACAGCACACGCTAACACAGCTCACTTTGGTCTTCTCTATGTGCTCCTCTAAATATTGTACATTTTTTGCTCATCTTTTTTCTATTTTTTGGGTTGTTGTTTTTCGGAAATTTTGACTTTTTTATTTTATTTTTTTGATACTTTTCCTTCACTTAGGAGCACAAAAGAAGTAACCACAGAAAATATGAGCTGAAACAAGTGTAAGACGTGGCATGTGGAATTTTCAGAAAACTTGCTCAAAATCGATAAAAACCTTGTGACCACGAAAAGAGGATCTTGTGACCACTTTTTGACCAATCTAAAATTTTCAAACCCCGATTATGCAGGGGATGAAAGAATCCAAAAATTTTTTCTGATCGATTTTGATATATGGAACGTCGAAATCGGAGTTCGTATGCGAAAACTAGACCGGTTTTAAAAATTGGCTCCGAATTAGAGGACAAAACGGAAACAATGTGCGCAAAACTGGTCACAACAACAAAGATTTGATGGAAACGATGGGGGAAAACACACGAACTGGACTCTAACATGACCTAACCAGCAACAAGCCCTCAATCAGGACATAAACTCAACACGACGGACTCTGAAATTGAAATATGCAAAGGCTATGGCACGGAAGGTTCTAGGACTGGAAAAACGAGTATGGCACTGAACTACAGGACGAATGCGAAACACTCAAACTAGGGAATAAATGTGAACCTGATGGTATACCTTAGCTCTGATACTACTAAAATGGAGACGGGGATCCCAATCTTCTGTCAGGTGATGGTAACTATCGTTGTGGCGGAGAATGACACACCGATCCGGCTTCAGATCGAAAGATCGAACCCTGCAATCTTAGCACCACAGCTCCTCTGGTTATCAATCAAGTCATGGACTAGGTTGACCTCACCAAGAAGGCTAATCCCTGCCTATGCAACGAAGAATACAAACAAGAACAAGAAAGAACGCAACCAAATTGTAGATGAATGATTAAACTCATGAAGTTGGGGTCTCACAAACCGATGAACGGCGAAACTGTTCTTGACAGATTAATCTAAGCAAAACCCAAAACCTAACGATGGCGGTGGCGTATGATTATAAAGGTCTTAGGGTCGTCGCCTACCCTAGACGCGCCCCCTAATGGGCCCAAACATGATACACGGTCCAACGGACCAAAAGAAGGTGTCGCAGCACCCTAGCAGATTCTGAATGCTGACTTGTTTCGATGATTCCTGTTGATTCCGAAGAGATTTTGACGTGAAACCACTTGGATTAGCTTCCTTATCAAATTGTTTTTCCATCCATATGTGGATCATCAAAAACAGAGTCTGGATGCGTTCTGGGTGACCAGTTTAAGGCAGACTGGTCCTGGATTCTGAGGCAGACTCGAACTTGAGTTGCTTTGGGCCTCCACCTTGGGGACTCAAACCGAATTAGCCTCGGGCCTCCTTCTTGACTTGGACACCCTTGCTGACCTCCTTCCCCTCCATCCCATGTTCCAAACATAGTCATATGCATGGGCGTCATGTCCTCATCATCCTCCCCTTCTTGATGAAAAGCCGTCATCGATGTCGATTGTGCTTGAAACTGATCCTGCACAACATAAAGGAGAACGGGGTTGCGATGATAAAGAAAACTGAAATAATTGTGAGAAGGAACGTGACCATGTTTCAAAGTTTCTAGCATGTCATCTCGCATAAAAATTTCAGCAAGCATGTAGACTCCATGATCCGAATGCACACGATGTATGTCAACACTATCCTACAAAAGATTAGAACTAACCAAAGACAATGCAGGAATAGATGGTCGAGCAGACATATGTAGCAACCAACAATGCTCCCCTTCTTGGAAGTGAACTTGTTTCTTTAAGGAACATGAGAAAATGTTTGTATTATTATGGCTGCCCTCTAAACGATCATAATCTTGTACAACAAAAGGAGAATTCATATTATTACGAATGTATACTCGATGTATCATATATTGTCTCTTGTTGTTATATCTGCCAATAACATGATATGTGTGTTTAGAAAACCAAGGCAAATCAGCATATTTAAAAAGGCTCTCTTCCAAACAATCTAGGATACACAAAACATCAAATTCAATATAACCTAAAGTATGTAAAGAAGACAACAGTTTGAACTCATCAATTTTAGTAGCAATATGAATGACATGTTTATTTTCAGCACAAGTCACTGGTTCCAAAACATGTAAAACTGAAGCATCTTCAACCAATTCATCTTTGTCACAAGGAACATCACGTAAATTATCATGGGACAAAGATAAATCAAGAGATGGTTCTACTAACAATTGCTCTATGACAGCATGGTTTATGGAGAAATTTAGTACGTTAAGACAATTTTCACCTTCCGTGAGTGTAGGACCATGGGCATTACCTGTGTTCTCAGCAGGAGTAATAGGTGCATGGTGAAGTGATGGTTTTGAATTTGCATATGAGGTTGTGAGCTCCTTATTTTCTTCCACGTCATCCTCTCGCTTATGTACATTATTCTACAGAAGGTTAGTCATAGCAAGAGGAATAACAACAGACTGTTCCTCTAAATGGTGCACCTCAACATACGAAGTCAAATCAGGTGGTGGATTAACAAAGGTTTCTCGCATAAGAAGTTTGATATCATTCCAAGTTTGAGGTTTATCAGAAGGATCTAAAGACTCCCACTAAGATAAAGCAGAATGTCGTAAAACACTAGCTGCATTTTTTACCTTCTTCCTTGGACACATAAAGCGAGTAGCAAATATGTTATCTATGGCAATTTCCCACACCATGTACTCATCAGCACCTATACCATCATAAGTCGGTGGATACGAAAAACCTGTCATTGTAAACACAAAAATAAGGAACAAACGGTGAAAGTTATCCCTACCAAATGACTGCGTGGTTGCAGTGGTGTCACTTTTCACAGCAAGTGGAAGCGTCTTACCAAGCTCTTACAAAGTTCTTACCAATGCAAGCAGTGGCGGTACAACCGGCGGCTGGTTCGTGATACCTGTGAGGCAGTGGTACCGAGATTGTAAAGCCCTTTTTCTATACTGATCTGAAGAATTTGTGGAGCTTGGAAGGCACACAAAGAGTAATATGTATATCTGGCACACAAGTCAGTAACAGAAAGTAATGCTGAATTATAGTCCAAAGTACTTGTTCTCGTTGCTGATCTAAAATGTTCTAAGTACCTGGTGTGTGACAAAAGTATGGTGGATAGCAAGGTGACAGGTGTATGAAAAACAAGTATGGTGGATAGAAACAACAACACAAATAAGGAACCAGACAGCACACGCTAACACAGCTCACTTTGGTCTTCTCTATGTGCTCCTCTAAATATTGTTCCTCTTTTGCCCCTCTCTTTTTTCTATTTTTTGGGTTGTTGTTGTTTTTTGGAAATTTCAACTTTTTTATTTTATTTTTTTTTTGATATTTTTCCTTTACTTAGGAGCACAAAATAAGTAACCACAGAAAATATGAGCTGAAACAAGTGTAAGACGTGGCCAGTGGAATTTTCAGAAAACTTGCTCAAAATCGACAAAAACCTTGTGACCACGAAAAGAGGATCTTGTGACCACTTTTTGACCAATCTAAAATTTCCGAACCCCGAAATAATGGGGGATGGACGGATCCGAAATTTTTTTCTGATCGATTTTGATATATGGAACGTTGAAATCAGAGTTCGTATACGAAAACTAGACCGATTTTAAGAATTGGCTCCGAATTAGAGGACAAAACGGGAACAATGTACGCAAAACCGGTCACAACAGCAAAGATTTGATGGAAACGATGGGGGAAGACACACGAACTGGACTCTAACACGACCTAACCAGCAACAAGACCTCGACCAAGACACAAACTCAACACGACGGACTCTGAAATTGAAATATGCAAAGGCTATGGCGCGGAAGGTTCTAGGACAGGAAAAACGAGTATGGCACTGGACTATGGGACGAATACGAAACACTCAAACTAGGGAATAAATGTGACCCTGATGGTATACCTTAGCTCTGATACTACTAAAATGGAGACGGGGATCCCGATCTTCCGTCAGGTGATGGTAACTATCGTTGTGGCGGAGAATGACACACCGATCCGGCTTTAGATCGAAAGATCAAACCCTGCAATCTTAGCACCACAGCTCCTCTGGTTATCAACCGAGTCACGGACCAGGTTGACCTTACCAAGAAGGCTAATCCCTGCCTGTGCAACGAAGAACACAAGCAAGAACAAGAAAGAACGCAACCAAATTACAGATGAATGATTAAACTCACGAAGTTGGGATCTCACAAACCGATGAACGGCGAAACTGTTCTTGACAGATTAATCTAAGCAAAACCCGAAACCTAACGATGGCAGCGGCGTATGATTATAAAGGTCTTAGAGTCGTCGCCTACCCTGGACGCGCCCCCTAATGGGCCCAAACACGATACACGGTCCAACGGACCAAAAGATGGTGTCGCAGCACCCTGGCAGATTCTGGATGCTGACTTGTTTCGACGATTCCCGTTGATTTCGAAGAGCTTTTGACGTGAAACCACTTGGATTGGCTTCCTTATCAAATTATCTTTCTATCCATATGTGGATTATCGAAAACGGAGTCCGGATGCGTCCTGAGTGACCAGTTTAAGGCAGACTGGTGCTAGATTCCGAGGCAGACTCGAACTTGAGTTGCTTTGGGCCTCCTCCTCGGGGACTCGAACCGAATTATCCTCAGCCTCCTTCTTGACTTGGACACCCTTGCTGACCTCCTTCCCCTCCATCTCATGCGCCAAATATGGTCATATGCATGAGTGTCATGTCCTCATCACTCTAGGGCCGAAACCACATCTTCCATTGATGGACGGTCAACACCCTAGATGTTTCTCCCAACTTTGTGAAACACCTTTAGGGTTTTAGTTGGCATGTATGTGTATCCATTTCAATTTCAATTTATATGTGTTGGAATAGAATTTAGTTTAATTTTACTATAATCCACTTCGACACACGTGGATTAAGATAAATACATGTGCAACCAATCAAGTCCGAGTCAATCGAATTGAAGTCCGTCATGCAACTACGTGGCCAGCCTTCCAAGCCATAGGAATTCCATTTCACTTCCCAGTTTAAAATGACGCTGAGCGCATAGCACCTCAAGCAACACAGCACCAAAAGAATAGACATCTGATTTCTCTGTTAATTCGTGCACAGGATCGCGAGCGTTATGATCCTCAGTCTTTATCCTTGTCAAGGGAGGATCAGTCACTTGGTAACCTGTAATTTTGGCTACCAATTCCTTATCCAGGACCAGGAGAATATTCTCCGGGCTCAAGTCGCGGTGGATGACAGAGGATGCCACATGTGTGAAGGCAGTGCAGGCCACGAGCTGCACCGATGCTGATCTCCAGACGCTGCTTCCAGGTAAGTGGATTTAGGGTCGCGAAAAGGTGCTCACCTAGGCTTCCTTGATCCATGTAGTTGTACACCAGGGTCCTCTCACCATTCTTACCACAATAACCAATAAGTGTCCTGTACATAAGCACGAAAGAAATCTTGGTTATACCGGTGCCACCAATGCTCTACAGTCACCATGGTTGCTCCATCATCGATCACTCCACTGTAAAATCTACCAAAACCGCCCTGACCAAGAAGCTGCGACTCATCAAAGTTCCCTGTCGCAGCCACTATCTCTGCAGATGAGAAGCGACGGTACGGGGGTGACACAGCAGGGAAGTTCACCGGCTGAGCTGGCTTGGTCTTCCTTGCCCAATAGAAATATTCCACACTCTGCTTTCCCACAAGTGAAGCTTTCATTGCTTTGGCAAGACGTTCTACCACATGTTTCATCCCAAGACGTTTTTCCCTGTTCATCACCAGGGCCCAGGCACTGAGCTGCTAGCTTTCCCAACTCATCAAGAATTTTCATGTTTCTCCAAGGATCTACATCATGTTCATTTCATCGTAATCGATCGTGGATTATTTACTGCTGCCTGGTTTGGTGTGAGAGAAAAATATTGTTCCAGCTTATAATCCACGATCGTATAAGCCCAGCCGAACAGGCTGCTAATTCGGAGTCAAGAAACTTCCTCACATCTTTGATCCTGCCTCTCTCATGAGCTTCAGAAAATATAGTAACCAGGCTTGCTTCATTATCTGCTGTTACCTTTTTTGTAGGGGTTTTTCACTTTTTCCTAGTTAACAATTCCAAGAGGACAACTCCGAAACTATAAACATCACTCTTGGCAGTTAGACGTCCGTCCTGAGCAAACAGTGGGTCCATGTAACCTATATGCTGCCTATTACATTAGCTGTATATGGTGTCTTGTCTGTGTTGACTAGCCTTGATATTCCAAAGTATGATATTTTTGCATTCAGGTTGCCATCTAGAAGTATATTATCAGGTTTGATGTCCCCGTGCATGACCTGAGTATACATGTCAGAATGCATGTATGCCAATGCCTCAGCACACTGTGTTGCAATTCTAAGTCGTATTTCCAAAGGGATGGGAGTGTTGTCATGGTGAAGAATGGCGGCCAGATTTCCATTAGGGATAAACTCGGTAACCATCATCAGGACATCAAGAAGAGGAGGAGACACCGAGGCGAGATAGCAGAAAGCGAGGAGAGAGATGCAATACCCGATCTACTTTTGAAACATCCAAATGAAACATTTGCAACATACGTTCGAAAACAATTAAAATACTTGCAACATACGTCTGAAAACACTTGAAAAAGCCATTGCAAAATATATGCAACATCCAGATAAAACACATGCAACATATGTGTGAAACACGTGCAACATATAGATAAACACACTTGCAATATACGTTGGAAAAATAACTGAAACATTGGGAACAAAATCTTGCAACATACATATACAACATATGCAACATCCCGATCTACTTTTGCAACATCCACTTGAAACATACTTTTGCAACATGCGTTTCCAGCGTATCATGGAGCTTGACGCCACGCCGCGGCACATGGAGCTCGCCGGTGCGCCTCTAGGCGAGGACCTGCTCGGCAGCCTGGGTGAGCACCTGCGCGCAGGGGCAGATCTAGAATTTTCATCCATTGATGTCACTAAGCTATAGTCTTACCATACCTTTATGATCATCTACCGTAATACATTGGTGTTCTAGTGGTATTTGTACAAAGTCATTGATGTCGCGTGACATCAGTGCTTATATTGTGGATCCGCCCTTGCCTGTGCGAGGCGCGCAAGCACCTGCTCCGTGGCCTGGGCCGTGCACCCTGGGCGCGGCGGAGGACGGGGCTTGGCGCGGTAGGGGACGGAGGCGCCGTGGGGCGCGGGTATGGGCAGCAGCGGCGCACCGGAGTGAATTATGTTTTTTTCGAGAACAGGCCCGTTGGCCCATGTTTTATTAAGAAAAAATAGAGTTTGTTACACGAAGCATACAATTCGCACTCACTCGAGAACCAAGATTGTTGCCCTACAGTGAAGCCGAATGTATGCAAAACCATATTCTCCGTAGGGAGCTGAGGAAGGAGTATGTGTGCTCTGCTTTCTAATCGCATTTGCGCTGCATCTGCTGATGCCGCCATCAACAGCCTGCATGTGCCCAAGTCACCAGTCCACTCTGTTGAAGATAATAACGCGGGACTGCGGGAGGCCGAGTCACCTGTGGGCTGTGGCGCACGCTGTTTGAGATGGGCGAGGGCTGTTCCGAGTAGCCAGCCGCCGAAACAGAGAAAATAGCTACTCCCTCCGTCCAAAACAACAAAAGAACGTAGACGTGGTTTGTGAGGAGTAACCAATCTTAAATAAAAATAATAATAGTTATGATACTTAATAAACTTACTTATACTGCTTTTTATAAAATTAGCCAAATTTGAAAATATTTTATCATTACTTCTGCTATATTTCAGGTACTTAAATTTTAAAATGATTTTAGGTAACCTTATTGTACAACCAACCATTAAAGTAAATTGCTACTTTTTATGATTTTGTTATTTGTGTTTGTATCATAGCCTTTCAAATTTTTGTTCTTATCCTACTATAGAAACAATTGTAAATTGTCGATTGTCTTTGTGCCAACATGGATTAGATTTTGTCGGGTTTGTAGTTTTTTCTAACGGGTTTTTTATTCTTGAAATAAAAAATTGTAGATTATGCCTACATAAATTGCAACGAACTAAATCTTTAATTTTAGTATAAAATATATTCAATAATCATTGTCTGAAATTTAAGCACCTGAATTTTAGTAAGTCCCTTTGACTATACGAGGAGTGAGTAACATCGACTCGTTGCATGTAGGTTTCGTCGGAAATAGGAACGGCCTTGTTGCAGATTTTGGGATTGAATTAGAGAAATGAATTAGAAACAGTGAATCAGAGTTCCTGCGTTCTGTCTCGAAACTTTCATAGCAGTATCTTTGGATGAATAAAAAGCAATATACAATTGTACAAGCCAATCGGAGTTTGTAAGTACAGCAGCTGACAAGCTACTTTGCATGACATAGTAATACAGGAATCCTGACCGCACTTTTTTTTTGCGACGAGAATCCTGACAGCACTGAGAGATCATTACCACAACTCACGAAAACATGGTGAGGTAGTGAGATTAAGCTCGCTGCGTGGTGCTCGTCAGGAGCTGCCAGAAGACGACGTTGATAGGTACCACCAGGCCATGGAGTCCTTATTGCTGTCAACCTCCAGGCTCATTGCATCACCTGCCCTGCTGCCACCAGCCTCTGCACTCTCCTGCAACTGAAGTGTGTACTCCAGGTCGGCAATCACATCCGCCATTGATGGCCGGTCAATACTCAGATTAGCAAGACACTTCTCACAAGTTTCGACAAACTTGAACAAACTGTGTGGATCCATCTTTCTCTTTAGGTGACAGTCGACAATCTGATGAAGGTTGCCCTCTTCCTTGCAACGGACCGCCCAGTGTAACAGGCAATCTTTTCCCAGAAATGGCCGGGCACAGAGCACCTCAAGCAACACAGCACCGAAAGAAAACACATCCGATTTCTCAGTTAGCCTGCCGGTAGAGTCGTATTCAGGATCGTAGATATTACCGTGCGCATTGCATATCGTGTCGGTGATTGGATCAGTCTCGATATTATCTGAAATCTTGGCGACCCACTCGTTATCCAGGAGAATATTGATCAGCTTCACGTTGCGGTGGATGATGGCCTTCTCTGCACATGTGTGAAGGTAGTGAAGGCCACGAGCTGCGCCAATGCAAATCTCTAGACGCTGCTTCCAGCTAAGGGGTGACTTCATAGTGAGGGGTGAGTTGTGTGTCTCAAACAGGTGATCACGCAGACTTCCATGAGCCATGTACTCATAAACAAGGATCATCTCATCCTCGTCACAGTAACCAATCATTGGCACAAGATGACGGTGACGAAGCATCGATCTAATCTTTACCGTGTGTCGACACTTCTGACACTTGATAGCCACCATATTTGTCCCGCTGCCATCAATCATTCCACGGTAAACCCTACCAAATTCACCCTTACCAACAAGAAGGGACTTGTCAAAGTTTTGTGTCGCAGCTTTCATCTCTGCAAACGAGAACTTGCGGTACAGTTCCGGAGAGGGAGGTGCAGGAGGCAGGCACTTGGTGGCCCAAGAAAACCAGCCTCTCCGTTTTTGTCCCTGAAGAGAAGCTTTCCTGAGCCTGCGAAGGCGCTCTGCCACAGCAATCATCTCAGGACGTCTGACCCTTTCCATCCTCAGGCACTCACCTGCTAGCTTTGCAACCCCTTCAAGAATGTTCATGTTATCTGGGTTAGCGATTTTGTCATCAAAAACCCCTCTAATTTCTCTTGAAAGAGCATCTGTACATAGGTCAATGATGCTGACTCCCCCCACTTTCGTTGTTGCCTTTTTCCTAGTGATCAGTTCCAGGAGGACAACTCCAAAACTGTACACATCACTCTTCACAGTGAGACATCCATCCCGAGCAAACAAAGGGTCCAGATAACCTATGCTTCCTTTTATATTACCAGTGTACAACGTATCATCTGTGTTGACTAACCTTGAAATTCCAAAGTCCGATATTTTGGCACAAAAGCTGTGATCTAACAATATATTAGCAGGCTTGATGTCACCATGGATGACCTGAGTATACATGTAAGAGTGCATGTATGCCATTGCCTCCGCACACTCTGTGGCGATTCTAAGTCGCATGTCCAGTGAAATGTGACCACTGTCATGGTGAAGAACATCACTCAGGTTTCCGTTAGGGATGAATTCAGTGATCATCGTTAGAGCATTTTCCTCCATACAGTAACCGATGAGCTTTACTACATTCTTGTGGTTGATTTCGCGATGGACAATCAGCTCTTTAGCAAAATCTTCATCTTTCACATTGTTGATAAACCTCTTCACTGCAACCATATTTCTGTCCTCAAGAACTCCTTGGAATACTTCTCCAAAGCCACCTCTGCCGATCATAGTTCTATAGCTGTTGGTTATGATTTCTACATCAGATTTTGTGAAACATCTTATGTTATGATTACTATGCACCATCCACCTTGACTTATCAGCCCCTGGGATCAGTTCTTCAACCTTATGTTCTGGAAGATTCATCCTGTGAAATAAGGTAGTAAAGCAGTAAATAGCAGTTAGCTCTGACTGAAATCCTCAATGGTAGCTGTAGAAGATAATCTTGGCCTTTTTTTACGAATATAGGTTTTTTTTATAGATAAAGTGAATATAGGTACTCCTACCTTAGTGGTGGTGGTGTAGTGTATATGTGCAGAAGTAGAACTGTACCAGAGATGTACCAGTAATTGGTAATCCCAAACAAATAGATGCCTGTTCCCTCTGCAGGGCTCCTAATATCGTTCCTAAAAAGACAATTGCAGTGGATGTTCAGAGTGCTGACCTGAGAATTGTTCCCAGTCTTATGCAATTCAGTTTTAGTCCAGCACAGTTTAGCAATATCAGGTCAACTCAAAGCATCAAAGAAATATCAGGTGATTTATAGCTAGGCGGGTGTTCCATCGACCAACACCGACGTTGTAGTGATTTATGTGGTAGAACACAGATAGGAACTACATGATGCGTTAGAAATGATTTAGCCATAATTCACAGAGCATCTCCTCTAGCTGATTTATATGTTCTGTCTTGTTGGCCTTTTGGGTAGCAACGGGACCATGACATCACTATATGTTCCATTTTCTCATAAGAAAAAAAAAGGTAAGATCGATCTGACCATTATTGTGGTAAGTAGAACAAGGAAAAAAATACTATACATATGATGCAGACAGGAAGCATCATGCTCAATCTTTCTTTCTACTCCAGCTAGCAGCTACTGTGTAAGTTTTTGCTTGATCTCAAATAAATATTTGCACATCAACATGAAAGCCCGGGACAACAAAAGAACAAGAATATAATCTAGAACGTGAATTGCATCCAACAAGACGGCGATGTATTGACATACCTGCTGTAGTTACGGATGGAACTGCGGATGCATAAGCGGAGCATGAATCATCTCCACCCAACAGTTGACCCTCGCATCGCCATGGATGGATGGGCCGGGGAGTAGGCTAGCTACAGAGAGTTTGGGGAGGACGAAAATAACATATGCAAATGGAGGGTGGCTGACAAGCAAGTCAAGCGTGAACTGAAGGCATTAATTAATTCCGTGTCTTTCATGTCATTGTGCAAATTGGCACCCATGGTGTTGGTGGAGTCAGATTCATTGACTTAGCTCTTGTATGAGTCACTGTCAATTCTCTTGCAACGGCTTACGGCTCCCGCGTTTGCAAGCATATGAGGAGCCCAGACTTGACGGTTGTGACCGAGGTCCACCGTCGGCCCTTGGCACCCGCCGGCACGCGCCCTGCGGGCCGGAGCTCGCCATAGAGCACGTTGTGAGAGAGCAAGTTCCTACGCTACGCATTATAGGCTTTTGTCATGGGGACGGTTTTCACTGTGAGCGGGTCTGACAAAGGGCATTAGGCCAATGAGGCAGTCTGTCGAGCAGGTGATCTGCTCTGGCACTCCGAGTCTTGAGTGCGTCGCCGGTCGCCCGTCGCCAGGCACCCACCAGTCACCACACCATTGCGCGCTATGCGCTATGCGCTACGCCTCGCCGACCGCCCGTCACCCGGCTCACCGCCGACGCCGAACGGAAGCCTGCAGCCGCGGACACGCGTGGGCAGAACCAACGAACGCAGGACCGAGCTGGGTGCGGATCCATACGCTTGGCCATGCAATAGAAACTGCAGGGAGCCGTGCTGCCGGCCATACAGCGAAGTAGGAAACTTACTTTTGAGGTTAGATGAAAGTGTTGCGTTGCGCGCATGCCGGCATTAGAGTTGGAGCCTTTGAGCAGAGCACCACCTATGGCACTCTCACATCAGCTCTGGTCTCCGCGGCAGGGAGGCCGGTGTCCTGCCGAGATGACACAGAGGGAGGGATACATCCTCACAGAAACAAGGGTGAGAAACAATTCTGTAGTGTTTGCGTAATGCGCTAATGTACCATAGTTGGCATGGAGTAACTGTAGAATGCAGTAAACGAATCTCCAGCCTCTCATTCAACCGAAGGGCAAACTCCAGGTCCCACAGTGCATCTCGCATCGATGGAAGGCCAAAGAGGACTTCGAGTAGCACAAGGCCAAAACAATAGACATCTGATTTCTCAGTACGCAGACCAGTGCGCAAGTACTCTGGATCGATGTAACCATCAGCTTCACAGACTTCAGTTGGGTATCCAAAAGATTGGGAAATCTTAGCAAGACATTCCTCATCCAGTAGAATATTTGACGTCCTCACTGCCCCGTGGGTGAGCTGTAATCCGTGAAGGTAGCACAGGCCACGAGCAACACCAATGCAGATCTCCATGCGCTGAATCCAGTTAAGGGGTGGCTTCCTGGTCCCATAAAGGTGCTCACGTAGATTTCCACCAGCCACGTACTCGAAGACCAGGAGCGTCATCTCCTGCTCATGGCAATAACCAATCAGTGGCACAAGATGACCGTGACCGAGCTTCGACATAATCTCTATCAGGCTATGGAAGGCACGTACACTGTACACATGCGTAACATCCACCAAGGTTATTGCCATCCCATCGATCTTGCCACGATAAACTCGATCAAATAAACCACTATCAATAAGGAGTGACTTATCAAAGTTGTTTGTCGCAGCCTCCATCTCTGCAAGCCAGAACTGGCGGCATAGACGTGACGCCAAACTATTGGCACGTTCGCTTGCATCTGCACTCTGCTGCCACTGAAGGGCATGCTCCAGTTCTGAAATCACATCTCCCATCGACGGACGATCAATGCCTTGAGGAGCAACACATTTGAAAGCAGTTTCAGAGAACTTGTTAAGAGACCACAAATTAATTCCTCCCATCAGGTATGGGTCAACAATCTGATCAAGATTCCCCTCCTCCTTGCATCGCAATGACCAACACTTCAAGTCCTGCAGTTCTTGTCCTTCTTGACGAATTCCCTTATAAGAACGCGCAGAGAGGGTCTCCAATAACACAACACCAAATGCATAGACATCTGATTTCTCAGTAACCACACCGGTATGGTTGTACTCAGGATCGAGGTAGCCAAATGTTCCAGCCACCAGTGTCTCGACTGATGTCCCAGTCCTAGAGAAAGATCTGTAATCTTAGCAACCCATTCCTCATCCAGCAGGATCTTTTTCATGGTCAGCTCACGATGGATGATCTGTTGTTCGTGAAGATAGCGCAGACCACGAGCTGCACCAATGCAGATCTCTATACGCTGCCTCCAGGTAAGTGGCGGCTTCTGCTCCCCGTGGAGCTGGTCATGTAGATTTCCGCTAGCCATGTAGTCGTAGACCAGTATCATCGCATCCTCTTCAACGCAGTAACCAATCAGTGGCACTAGATGACGGTGTCGGTACTTTGGCATCATCTCAATCTCAATATAAAATTCATTAACTACGTGCTGTGGAAGCCAGTTAGGATTGTAGTTGTAGATACACTTGATAGCCACATTGGTTTTTCGTCCATTAATCTGGCCAACAAGGAGTGACTTATCAAAATTGTTTGTTGCAAACTTCATCTCTGCAACAGAGAACTGGCGGCACACGCCTGATGGCAGAATATTAGCCCGGTTGTTCACTAAAGCTGGAACTGCTGGAATGCTCTTCCTTACCCAAGAGAACAGATCTACTCGCTGCCGTTCCTGGTCCTGATATGATGACTTCCGTAGCACCCGAAGACGTTCCGCCACATCAATCATCTCAGGACGTTTGTCCCTCTCCATCCTTAGGCATTCACCTGCTAGCTTTGCGACTCCTTCAAGAACCTTCAAGTTATTCTTGCTTGCAATGTCAACATCTAACATATCTCTCACACCTCTGACCCCCCTTGTAAGAGCATTACTAAATGCGTAAACATTGTTGACGTTCTCAACTACTGCCTTTTTCCTAGTGATCAGTTCAACAAGGACAGCTCCAAAGCTATAAACATCATACTGAACAGTGAGACGACCATCCAAAGAAAACAAAGGGTCCATGTAACCTATGCTCCCAATTACATTCTCTGTGTACAGTGTTTTATTTGTGTTTAACCTATGCTTACAACCGTCCCATCCCGCAGCGGACAGCACAACGGCGCGCATCGGCGCACCGGCAGTGAAGAAGAACCTACAGATCTGCTTGCACCGGGACGGATTCGGCTCGACGCTGACCTAGCAGGTGTGGAATCCATGGCTGGGATGAGATTTGAGAAGAATGGGAGAGGATCGACAAAAGAGACAAGGAAGAAGAGAGGACTGTCAGCTCTGAACCGGCGTTCCTGACGCCCGGCGAGCTCGCGATTACAATCTCCAGAGCACAGAAAACCAAGAATGCTTGGAACTCAGGTTTTTTTTTTTTGCTGCGCAACAACTACAGCGTTTTCTTATCTTGAGTTCTTTTATTGTATGAAAAACACACAGAGAGCATAGCTCTCGGAGGCCGACTGCACGTCGCCTGGTAGCGCGTCCATCCCCACGCGTGCGACGTCGCCCACTCCCGATCACTCGGATCATGGCGAGCTATTCTCGGCCACTTCCCCTACACGCACGGCGACCACAGAATGACGGTGCTCGTGCGCATGCATAACAGAAAGTAAACATGCAAAAACTAACTGAATGACAAAGCAACTAACTGAACCATGCGATGCAAACTGAAGAAGAAAAAAGAATCCTATGAACAAGACTTACTAACAGATCTCCTCCTAAGCCTTGTTCATGGTCTGCATATCAATGACGCCGATTTTGGAGCGCAGTTCACAGAACCTTTCTCGCCCCAACGCCTTCGTCAGAATGTCTGCAAGCTCTTCAATTGTCCCAACGGACTCCAGTATCACCCTGTTCTCCTCGATGCATTCTCGTATATAATGATATCTCACATCTATGTGTTTACTGCGGTCATGAAAAACTGGGTTCTTACTTAGTTGAATGGCAGACTCACTGTCGATCTTCAGTGTGATGGCCCTGCTCTTCACGCCTCTAAACTCAGCAAGGAGACGGGCCAACCAAACACCCTGGCAGGCTGCAGTAGTGGCGGCAATGTACTCGGCTTCGCATGAAGATAAGGCCACCACTTTTTTGCTTCTGAGACTGCCATGTGATGATGCTGGAACCGAGGAAGAAGAGAACGCCCGTGGTGCTCTTCCTTGTATCAATGTCACCGGCCAAGTCACTGTCGCTATAGCCAATGAGTTGTGCCTCCTTCTTCCTCTGGTAGTGGCAGCCGAAATGCAGAGTTCCAGCAATGTACCTCAGCACCCTTTTTACAGCCACCATGTGCTCTGTAGTCGGAATTTCCATGAACCGGCTAATGTATCCCACAGAGTAAGCCAGGTCCGGCCTTGAATTCACCAGGTACCAGAGGGAGCTCACTATGCTCCTGTATTTTGTTGCATCAACTAGAGGAGCAGAGCTGGACTTACTGAGCTTAAGTCTAGACTCCATGGGAGTGTGACTTGGATTGCATCCAGTCAGGCCGGCGCCTTCCAGAATCTTTGCAGCATAGGCGCTTTGACAGACTGTGATGCCGCTCCCCATCTGCGTCACCTCTAGCCCGAGGTAGTAGCGCAGAAGCCTGAGGTCGTTCATCTTGAATGTCGCCTTCATTTCTTCCTTGAAGGTGCTGATGTCTCGTGGATCCCCTCCGGTGATAACCAGATCGTCCACATAGACGCCCACGATGAGGGGCGTGCGCCCACACCGCGGAGGTAGACAGCATGCTCTGACGTGCTCCATCGGAACCCGAGCTTCATCAGGGACTCATCGAGCTTGGAGTACCATGCTCGTGGGGCTTGACGGAGTCCATAGAGGGCCTTGATCAAGTGGAGCACCTTTGTTTCTTGGCCCTTCAGCACGAACCCCGGCGGCTGCTCAACGTAGACACCCTCCAGGAGCTCACCATTCAGAAAAGCAAACTTGACGTTCATATGGTGGACAGCCCACCCTTCGCTTGCAGCGAGCGCCAGCAGCAGCCTCACAAACTCTAGGCGTGCAACCGGGGCGAATACTTCATCGAAGTCGATGCCCTGGCGCTGGACATACCCCTTGGTGACGAGCTAGGCTTTGAACTTGGTGACGAGCCCGACTTCATCCCGCTTCGTCTTGTAGACCCACTTGAGGCCGATTGGACGCACCCCTAGTGGTGGGTCAACGAGCCTCCAAGTGTTGTTCGCCTCAATAGAGGTGAACTCGTCGAGCATAGCGTGGCACCAGTTCTCATGTTCCAGCGCCTCCTAGAACAATGTCGGCTCGGCCTCGCTTGCTAAAGCAGCTGCTCCTCCATCTGCCGTGCGGCGAAACCTGACGGCGTGGCTGGCCCGAGCACATTGTTGATGTCGCGGTACCGAAGTGGGGAGTTGTCGTCATGGTCTGCATCCAGCGCATTTGCGATGCGCCGGCACCTAGTGGCGACACGAACTCCACTGAGTCCACGTCTTGTAGTGGGGTTGTGCCCGGCGTCATGCTCCCAGTGCCTTGCACTGGTGAGGCATTGGCCGACGATGCTCCAGGCATCATGCTCCCTATGCCTTGAGCCGGTGAAGTGTGGACTGATGACGTCGGCGAGGCCGAAGGTGTAGCAGCAGCTCTAGCCGATGAAGTCATGCTCGATGTCGTTGTCGTGGTGGTCGATCCGGGCAGTGGCAGGTGTTCAACGACAAAGTCATCCACCTCACTGCACTGGCCCTAGGTCTAGATCCATTGCGCCGCCTCCTCAAACACTAGGTCGCGGCTGACAAGCACGCGTCGGGTCACCGGGTCATACACCCGATACGCCTTGGAGCCGGTTCATAGCCGATGAAGATGGTGCGCCTGCTCCTGTTGTCGAGCTTCTTCAAGTTTGGCGTTGTTACCTTCATGTGTGCAATGCAGCCGAACATGCGCAGGTGTTGAACGCCAGGGACGCTACCGGTCTAGAGCTCATAGGGGGTCTTGCCACCCACGCTCTTGGACGAGGATCGGTTGAGCAGATAAACGGCCGTGTGAAAGCTCTTGTTTGGTTTTGGTGAATTGATGAAACCCTAAGTGCTAACCTAGTTTATCAAGTGATCATGAGATAGGTAGCACACTTCAAGTAGAGAAGCTTATGAAGATCATAGCATGACAATGGTGATGGCATGGCGATGATCAAGGGCTTAAACTTAAAAAGAAGAAAGAGAAAAACAAAAAGCTCAATGCAATGGTATAACTTGTAGGAGCTATTTTGTTTTGGTGATCAAGACACTTAGAGAGTGTGATCACATTTAGGCTTGATAGCCGTACTATTAAGAGGGGTGAAACTCGTATCGGAATACGGTTATCAAAGTGCCACTAGATGCTCTAACTCATTGCATATGCATTTAGGATCTAGTGGAGTGCTAACACCCTTGATAATATTTGTGAAAATATGCTAACACATGTGCACAAGGTGATACACTTGGTGGTTGGCACATTGGAGCAAGGGTGGAGAAGTTAGAAGTGAAAACAGAGGTGATGCCAGCGTCGGTCAAGTGACCGGACGCTGGATCCAAAAGCACCAGACGTTGACTGCCTGTGTTCGGTCGTGTTGACTGGCGGTACAGTGGCTAGGGTTTACCACCGGACGTTGTGCTATGTTCGGTCGAGGAAAACTGGTTTTCAACCCTTACTGTACTCGACCAGACGCTGAGGCTCTAGCGTCCGGTCCATTTTGCTGGAGCGTCCGGTCAACTTCGTAGCCGTTGGAATCTGACGAACAACGTTTGAAGCTAGTGACGAGTGGCGTTCATCAGTGGACCGGACACTGAGTCCTGAGTCCGGTCAGTATGACCGGAGCATCCGGTCAGAGCGCAGTGTGCCCAGTGAAGGGGTACAACAGCTCTATTTTGTAGGTGCTTCTATTTAAGCCCCATGGCCGACTGTGGCTCACATCTTTGGCCATTTTCATTGACTTAGCAACCTTGTGAGCCTAGCCAAAGTCCTCCCACTCATCTCCATCATTGATTCATCATTATAGTGAGATTGGGAGTGATCCAAGTGCATTGCTTGAGTGATTGCATCTAGAGGCACTTGGTGTTCGTGTTTCACTGTGGATTTTGCTTGTTACTCTTGGTGGTTGCCGCCACCTAGATGGCTTGGAGCAGCGAGGATCATCTAGCGGAGGTGGTGATTGTCTCCGACTCCGATCATGGTGATTGTGAGGGGTTCTTGACCTTTCCCCGGTGGAGAGCCAAAAGGTACTCTAGTGAATTGCTCGTGGCTTGTGTGATCCTCATCTTGTGTTGGTTGTGCGGCACCCTATTGAGGGTTTGGCATGTGAAGCCGATTAGCACGTGAACCTCCAAGTGAGTGAATCGCCACAACAAGGACTAGCTTGCCGACAAGCAAGTGAACCTCGGTAAAAATCATTGTGTTCATCATTGATTCCGAGGTGATTGGTCTTCATTGTTATTCATCTTTGTGATTGATTGGTTCTTCATCTACACGGCGGTATAACTATCCTAATCACTCTCTTTACTTTACCGCAAACTAGTTGACAAGCTCTTTAGTGTAGCTAGTTGTGAGAGCTTGCATGCTTAGTTGTGTGGCTCTTTAGTTAGCCTTTTGAGAGCACACTAACATAGGGTAGTGTCATAGCTCTTGTGTGAATCGACACTATCTAAACTAGAATTGTGGTAGGTGGCTTGCATTTCGAGTAGGCTAGCGCAACACTCGCTTCGCCTCATAATTGTCTAACCATTTTGTTAAGTGTTGTTGTAGAAATTTTTATTAGGCTATTCACCCCCCCCCCCTCTAGCCATTAGGACCTTTCAAGTGGTATCAGAGCCGAGGTCACCGTTATTTGAGGCTTAACAACCTTCGGTGTAAAAATGGCTCAAATCAACAATACCAAGAAGCCACCCCAATTTGATGGCATAAATTATTCCTATTGGAAGGCTAAGATGACAACATATATCAAGTCAATCAATAGGAAGATTTGGAAGGTGGTAGAAACAAAAATTGAGATTGAAGATGAAGAGACTCCCACCACCGCCGAAGAATTGCTACTCCAAAACAATGGCATTGCTCTTAGTGTCATCCATGATGCTTTGGATGAGAGAACATTTGAGCAAATCAAGAACATTGAGAGAGCTCATGAGGCATGGAAGAAATTGGAAGAATCATTTGAGGGCACCAAGGCAATCAAAGGTGCAAAGGCATACATTCTCAAGGATAAATTTGCTAGTTTCAAGATGAAGGAAGATGAAAGTGTGCCGGACATGTTCCATTGGATGGAAGTGATTGTAAATGATCTCAAGGCACTTGATGAGAAGATAGAGGATAAGGAGTTCTCAAATAAGTTCTTGAGATGCTTACCCTCAAGATTTGGTACATTGGTCACTATTCTAGTGAGGTCCGGTTTGGATACAATGACACCAAATCAAATTTTGGGAGATATCATGACCGATGATGCCTATAGAGATGATGATGAGAAGGAAGAAAGGAGAGAGAAGAAAGAAGAGAAGAAAGATGACAAGAAGAAGAGCGTGGCATTCAAAGCGACATCATCCAAGGACAAAGCAAAGCAAGAAACATCAAGTGAAGAAGATGAATCTTGGGATGATGATGATGATGAAATGATGGCTCTATTTGTCAAGAGATTTGGCAAGTTCATGGTGAAGAAGGGCTATCATGCTAGAAGAAAGAAGTCTTCATTCAAGAACAAAGAAGAGTCAAGAAGGTGCTTCAAGTGTGGAAGCAAAGATCATCTTATTGCTCAATGCCCATACAATAGTGAAAATGATGATGACAACAAGAAGAAGGATAAGAAGGAAAAGAAAGAGAAGAAGGACAAGATGGCCTTCAAGAAGAAGAAGGGTGGTTCATATGTAGTCACTTGGGATAGTGATGCTTCCTCAAGTGATGATGATGATGATAGTGATGATCACAAGACCACTAAGAAGAAGGTTCTTGCAAGCATTGCCATAAATGAGAAGCCTTCTCTCTTTGAATCTTCATCATGCTTCATGGCTAAGGCCACTAAGGTACAATCTTGCGATGATGAAAGTGATGAAGAACATGATGATGATGATGAACATAAAAATGAAAATGATAGTGATAGTGATGATGATGAACCTACTAAAGATGAATTATTTGGCATGCTAGAAGATGCTAGAGAACACTTTGATATCAAGAGAAGGGAATGCAAAAGCTTGCGTAAGGAACTAAAAGCCCTTAAGCAAGCCTTTGATGAGCTCAATGCATCTCATGGGAGGCTAGAGGAAGCCAATGAGAAGCTTGGCAAAGCTCACAAAAAGCTTTAAAAGGCTCATTCCTCTTTGCTTGATGAGCAAAATAAAAAGAAGCATGTTGAAACTTGCAATGTAGGTTTAACTTGTGAAATAATTGATGAACCACCATCTATGCCTATCATTGTTGCTCCTACTAACCCTTCTTGTAGCACTTCCACTTCTACCTCATCTAGTAGTGATGGTTTCACTTGTGATCCCTCACTAGTAGTTGAGAATGAGAACCTCAAGAAGGAGGTCACTAAGCTCACTCACAACCTAGCTAAGGCTTATGGTAGTGAGGACCTCTTGCTTATGGCCTTGGGTAGCCAAAGAGCTTCTCTCTACAAAGAGGGATTGGGCTATACCCCCAAGAAAGGCAAAGCGGCCTTTGCTCCTCACAAGACTAATTTTGTGAAGAACAATGGTCGGTTTTGCACTAGTTGCAAGCAAGTGGGTCGCAAAGAGCAAGAATGCAAAAATAAGAACAAAAATGCTAATGTATCCTTTATTAAGCTTGATTCATGCTATATGCTTAATAAGGGTACAAATGGTGTAAAGGCTAAGTTCATTGGCAAACCATGGATGAGCTCAAAGAAGAAAACCATTTGGGTGCCAAAGAGCCTAGTGACTAACCTTCAAGAACTCAAGCAAGTTTGGGTACCTAAAAAGAATTGATCTTCTTTTATAGGTCAATTATAAAGCCAGAGGAAGGCATTGGGTTCTTGATAGTGGGTGCACTCAACACATGACCGGTGATGCAAGAATGTTCAACTCAATCAACACCAATAGCAATGATGGTTATGATAGTATCACATTTGGTGACAATGGCAAAGGCAAGGTCAAAGGGCTTGGTAAGATTGCAATATCCAATGACATAAGTATATCCAATGTGTTGCTAGTAGAGAGCTTGAATTTTAATTTGCTATTCGTGGCTCAATTGTGTGATCTTGGATTCAAATGCATATTTGAAATAGATGATGTAGAGATCATAAGTGTAGATGGCTCTAACTTGATCTTCAAAGGCTTTAGATATGAAAATCTATACTTGGTTGATTTCAATGCTAGTGAAGCTAGATTATCTACATGCTTGTTCACTAAGTCTAGCATGGGTTGGTTATGGCATAGAAGGCTTGGTCATGTTGAAATGAAACAATTGAATAGATTGATTAAGCATGACTTAGTTAAAGGCTTGAAAGATGTTGTGTTTGAAAAGGATAAGTTTTGTAGCTCTTGTCAAGCCGGCAAACAAGTTGAAAACACCCATCCTAAGAAAAGCATGATGAGCACTAGTAAAGCATTTGAGTTATTGCACATGGACTTGTTTGGGCCAACACAATACACTAGTATCGGTGGAAATAAATATGGATTTGTGATAGTGGATGACTACACTAGATACACATGGGTATTCTTTCTAGTGGACAAAAATGATGTATTTGCAACATTCAAATCATTTGTCAAAGGCATTCATAATGAGTTTGAAACAACCATCAAGAGAGTTAGAAGTGACAATGGTAGTGAGTTCAAGAACACTAGAATTGATGAGTTATGTGATAAATTTGGAATTAGACATCAATTTTTGGCCAAGTACACTCCACAATCAAATGGCCTTGTTGAGAGAAAGAATAGAACACTCATTGATATGGCAAGGTCTATGCTTAGTGAGTATAATGTGAGTCAATCCTTTTGGGCCAAAGCTATCAACACGGCTTGCTATTGTAGCAACCGCCTCTATTGTCACCGATTGAAAGAGAAGACACCATATGAGCTCTTGAATGGTAGAAAGCCCAACATTGCATATTTTTGGGTCTTTGGTTGCAAATGCTATATCTTGAAGAAAGGCACAAGATTGGGCAAGTTTGACAAAAAATGTGATGAATGATTCCTACTTGATTATTCCCCTACAAGCAAAGCATATAGAGTTTGGAATTTGGATAATGGTACTCTTGAGGAAGTTCATGATGTTGAATTTGATGAAACCAAGGGTTCACAAGAAGAGAATAAGAACTTAGAAGATGTTAGAGGCATTCAACTTTCAAATGCCATGAAGAACATGGATGTTGGTGAATTGAGGCCTAGGCAAGTGAATGATGATGAAGATGATCAAGTGCATGTGCTCTCCAACTCAAATGTGCAAGATGATACAAGTCAAGATAGTGCAAGTGGATCTCATAACACTAATCAAGATCAAGTGACTAGTACATCATCTCAACCCAATGATCTAGCAAGTGCAAGCAATCAAGTTCCATTGCTCCAACCAACAAGCATTGCAAGAGATCATCCTTTGGATACAATCATTGGTGATATTTCAAGAGGTGTGCAAACAAGATTAAGATTGGCATCATTTTGTGAACACTTCTCATTTGTGTGATCCATTGAACCAAAGAAGATAGATAAAGCTTTGAAGGATGTTGATTGGGTCAATGCTATGCATGAAGAGCTAAACAACTTCACAAGAAATTAAGTATGGAAGTTGGTAGAAAGACCAAAGGGACACAATACGATTGGAACCAAATGGGTCTTTAGAAACAAGCAAGATCAAGATGGGATAGTAGTAAGGAACAAAGCAATATTAGTAGCACAAGGATATACACAAGTTGAAGGTCTTGACTTTGGAGAAACATATGCCCCGGTTGCTAGATTGGAAGCAATTAGAATCTTACTAGCCTATGCTTGTGCTCACAACATAAAGCTCTATCAAATGGATGTTAAGAGTGCATTTCTCAATGGTTATATTAATGAAGAAGTATATGTTGAGCAACCTCTCGGTTTTGAAGATGACAAGAAGCCCAATCATGTGTACAAGTTAAAGAAGGCATTGTATGGCTTGAAGCAAGCACCTAGAGCATGGTATGAGAGATTGAGATATTTTCTACTCTCTAAAGGGTTCACCATGGGCAAGGCTGACACCACTCTTTTCATCAAGAAGATTGAAAAAGATCTATTTGTGTTGCAAATATATGTTGATGATATCATATTTAGATCAACCAATCAAGAATTTTGTGATGAGTTTGGAAAGATGATGGCTAATGAGTTTGAAATATCTATGATTGGAGAATTGAGTTACTTCCTTGGTCTTCAAATCAAGCAATTGAAAAATGGTACATTTGTGAGTCAAGGCAAATATATCAAGGACATGATCAAGAAGTTTGGTATGATTGATAGCAAAGTCATTAGCACACCAATAGGAACCAATAGCAACTTGGATAGTGATGCAAGTGGCAATATGGTAGATCAAAAGTTGTATCGGTCTATGATTGGAAGCCTACTCTATGTGACCGCATCAAGGCCGGATGTTATGTTTAGTGTATGCATGTGTGCAAGATTTCAAGCCTCACCAAGAGAAAGTCATTTGAAGGCTACAAAGAGAATATTAAGGTACTTGAAGCATACACCAAATGTTGGTTTGTGGTATCCCAAAAGAGCAAAGTTTGAGCTAGTTGGTTACTCCAACTCGAATTATGTGGGATGCAAGGTTGAAAGGAAGAGCACCTCGGGCACATGTCAATTGTTGGGAAGATCACTTGTTTCATGGTCATCAAAGAAGCAAAATAGTATTGCATTATCAACCGCCGAAGCCAAATATATATCCGCCGGTAGTTGTTGTGCACAAGTACTTTGGATGAAGGCCACTTTGAGTGATTTTGGAATCAAGTTCAAGAAAGTGCCATTGCTATGTGACAATGAGAGTGCAATCAAGTTGACAAACAATCCGGTTCAACATGTAAGAACAAAGCACATTGATGTCCGCCACCATTTCATAAGAGATCACCAACAAAATGGGGACATTTGCATTGAGAGTGTAGGCACCGAAGATCAACTTACCGATATATTCACCAAGCCATTGGATGAGAAAAGGTTTTGCAAGCTAAGGAATGAGTTGAACATATTGGATTTCTCAAATATGTGTTGATGCACCCCCACTCATATGACATGCCTCTCCTTCGAGCAATCCAAGGTAAAAGTTGATTGGCATGACATACATCCTTGCTAAGGACATGTTTAGTGCATCTAGTCATATTTTCAATCTTATTAGGACTTTGCAAGTGGTTCTATCTTATTAGGCTCATTCATGAAAATCAAATGAATTTTGATGTAAATATGGTATCACTATTGCTTCTATGTTTGACTTGATCTAGTGATGGCATATGACATGTTTATGGGCTTCTAAACCTAGTGTTTAATTTAGAAAATGAACTATAAGTGTTTAACTCAACATGGTACAAGATAACCCTTATTTGGAGGTGTGAAGAAGCTTGTCCTTGGATCAAACCGAGTTAAATATCTTTAGCAAATAATGTAGAATTGAACCAAATTTGGGAAAATGACCCTCACCCCATTGATTGACATTGATAATCTCGACCCTACAAGTAATACTTTCTATATTTAGAACCTTTGTGGTCATTGATGACAAAGAGGGAGAGAAACAAAGATAAGGGAAATAAGGGAGAGAGAAACAAAGATAAGGGAGAGATATGAAAAAGGAAAGGGATCTCAACTAAAATTTTGAGCACACAAGTAGGGGGAGCAAGCTCATGAACTTGTATGGTGCATTTGTATGTGCATTTCATATGTTTGCTTGCATGGCACAAGTATTAAATTTAAACATCCATGCTTGTGTGTTGAATGTTGTAAGATTGAATGATGAAATGAAATCACTAGATAACTTTTATTTCCAAGAAAAGTCTTTACAAGTGCTATCTTTCAAAAATATGTTTCCAAGTGAATTTGAACTAACCATGGTGCTAAGGATGGTATATTGGTGCACTCCGATTGGTATCACGCTTCAAAGGTCCATCTTTTATACCTTAGCATCATTTGGTAGACATTAACTCCTACATTTCCTATCTAAGCATATGTGCAAGCTACAATCCAAACTCTTAGCACATATGTAGGGGGAGCAATTGCTACCACTTAGGGTTCATGAAATTTGTTCATATCCTTTTACACATGGTAAATATGCTTGGGCAAGCAACATGGATTCAATTGAATTTCAATTCATATCTTTGTATAAGGGTTGTCATCAATTATCAAAAAGGGGGAGATTGAAAGCTCTTGTTTGGTTTTGGTGAATTGATGAAACCCTAAGTGCTAACCTAGTTTATCAAGTGATCATGAGATAGGTAGCACACTTCAAGTAGAGAAGCTTATGAAGATCATAGCATGACAATGGTGATGGCATGGCGATGATCAAGGGCTTAAACTTGAAAAGAAGAAAGAGAAAAACAAAAAGCTCAAGGCAAAGGTATAACTTGTAGGAGCTATTTTGTTTTGGTGATCAAGACACTTAGAGAGTGTGATCACATTTAGGCTTGATAGCCGTACTATTAAGAGGGGTGAAACTCGTATCGGAATACAGTTATCAAAGTGTCACTAGATGCTCTAACTCATTGCATATGCATTTAGGATCTAGTGGAGTGCTACCATCCTTGATAATATTTGTGAAAATATGCTAACACATGTGCACAAGGTGATACACTTGGTGGTTGGCACATTGGAGCAAGGGTGGAGAAGTTAGAAGTGAAAACAGAGGTGATGCCAGCGTCGGTCAAGTGACCGGACACTGGATCCAAAAGCACCGGACGCTGATTGCCTGCGTCCGGTCGCGTTGACTGGCGGTACAGTGGCTAGGGTTTACCACCGAACACTATGCTGTGTCCGGTCGAGGTGGACCGGACGTGTCCGGTCAAGGAAAACTGGTTTTCGACCCTTACTGTACTCGACCGGACGCTGAGGCTCCAGCGTCTAGTCCATTTTGCCAGAGCTTCCGGTCAACTTCGTAGCCGTTGGAATCTAACGAACAATGTTTGAAGCTGGTGACGTGTGGCGTTCATCAGTGGACCAGACGCTAAGTCCTGAGTCTGGTCAGTATGACCGGAGCGTCCGGTCAAAGCGCAGTGTGCCCAGTGAAGGGGTACAACAGCTCTATTTCGTGGGGGCTTCTATTTAAGCCCCATGGCTGGCTGTGGCTCACATCTTTAACCATTTTCATTGACTTAGCAACCTTGTGAGCCTAGCCAAAGTCCTCCCACTCATCTCCATCATTGATTCATCATCATAGTGAGATTGGAAGTGATCCAAGTGCATTACTTGAGTGATTGCATCTAGAGGCACTTGGTGTTCGTGTTTCGCTGCGGATTTCGCTTGTTACTCTTGGTGGTTGCCACCACCTAGATGGCTTGGTGCAGCGAGGATCGTCGAGCGGAGGTGGTGATTGTCTCCAGCTCCGATCGTGGTGATTGTGAGGGGTTCTTGACCTTTCCCTAGCAGAGAGCCAAAAGGTACTCTAGTGAATTGCTCGTGGCTTGTGTGATCCTCATCTTGTGTTGGTTGTGCGGAACCCTATTGAGGGTTTGGCATGTGAAGCCAATTAGCGCATGAACCTCCAAGTGAGTGAATCGCCACAACGAGGACTAGCTTGCCGACAAGCAAGTGAACCTTGGTAAAAATCATTGTGTTCATCATTGATTCCAAGGTGATTGGTCTTCATTATTATTCATCTTTGTGATTGATTGGTTCTTCATCTACATGGCGGTATAACTATCCTAATCACTCTCTTTACTTTACCACAAACTAGTTGACAAGCTCTTTAGTGTAGCTAGTTGTGAGAGCTTGCATGCTTGGTTGGTGTGGCTCTTTAGTAAGCCTTTTGAGAGCACACTAACATAGGGTAGTGTCATAGCTCTTGTGTGAATCGACACTATCTAAACTAGAATTGTGGTAGGTGGCTTGCATTTTGAGTAGGCTAGCGCAACACTCGCTTTGCCTCATAATTGTCTAACCATTTTGTTAAGTGTTGTTGTAGAAATTTTTATTAGGCTATTCACCCCCCTCTAGCCATTAGGACCTTTCACCGTGGTGACCGCCTTGCCCCAGAATTCGCCCGGAAGCCCCTTTACCTTCAGCATGCTTCGAGCGGTCCTAACCACAGACTGGTTGCGGCACTCAATGACGCCGTTTTGTTGAGGGGAGTATGGCGCCGTCAACTCACGACGAAGTCCCAGCTTGGCATAGTACTGCTTGAAGTCTTTCACCAAGAATTCTCCTCCTCTGTCCGTGTGGGGTGCACGAACCAGCTTCCCCGACTTGCGTTCCACGGCTGCCTAGATGCGCTTGATCACCGCGGGCGCCGTGTCCTTGCTAGGAAGCAGAGCCAGCCACATGTACCGTGAGTAGTCATCGACGAGAAGGAGAAAGTACCGATTTCCACTTGGTGTCGGCGGCGTAATGGGCCCGCAGAGGTCACCGTGGAGCAACTGCAGCACCTTTGATGAGCGCCCCAAAGCACGTTGAGGGAACGGCGCCCGTCGGTGCTTGCCGGCAAGGCAGGCGTCACACACCTGCTCCACTTGGGTCAGCAGGGGCATGCCACGGACAAGGCCATCTCTACCCATCTTGCACAGCACGGCAAAGTGGAGGTGGCCGAAGCGGGCATGCCACACCCAGGCTTCCTCGTCACCCTGCACCGCCAGGCAGATCGGCCGTGCGATGTCGACGTTGAGCACGTAGAGTTTGCCTGGGTTGTGATGAATCTTGGCAAGGAAACGCTGCTCCTCATCACGAACCCACATCACGCCATCTTCCACCAATACTTGGTACCCGATCTCGTTGAGCTAGCCGACAGAGATGATGTTGGCGGTGAGGTGGGGCAGGTAGTAGACATTGGCGATGGCACGGTGCTCGCCGTTCTCATAGGACAGCAGGACGGTGCTGATCCCCTCGATGTAGGTGATGGAGCCATCCTTGAATCGAACAGAGCCGGTGACACCGACGTTGAGGCTAGAGAATGACGCCCACGCCCCGAGCATGTGGTTCGACGTGCCCATGTCCAGAACCCATCGCTTTGGGTCCTAGTCACCGGATTCGTCGAAGGCGGCGAACACCTTGCTCTCAGTGAAGTGGAGCTGGCTGTCGTTGTCGTGGATCGATGGGGGAATCGGCAAAGATGTAGCAAGCGGCGGCGCTGCGGAATGAGGACGAACCCTCTCCTCTTGGACGGTACTGAGTGCGAGAAGCAAAGTGGGCTCATCATCTTGGGCTACGTGGGCCTGCTCCACCTTCTTCTTGCTTCGACAATCCTTGGCCCAATGGCCCTTTTCCCCGCAGGCATTGCACGCATCGTCGGCGATGATTTGGCCTGAGTTCGAGCCAGCCCGTGAGTCGCTGCCGCTGTTGTTGCCGTGACCGTGGCTTGGGGAGTTTGATCCGCCGTGGCTAGAGTCCTTGTCTCGCTTCTTGTAGCGCTCTAGCCACTGCTCCTCCGTGAGCAGTAGTTTGCCAGCGATGTCCTGGGCCAGCGTTGGTTCGTCGTCGGTCGCCGCCTTGAGCCGCCCAGTGACCTCTTCGACGGAGAGTGTGTCGATGTCGAGGAGGGTCTCGATGGAAACTACGAGCTGCTTGTACCTTGGTAGAGCGACGTGGAGGTACTTGGCCACCACCTTTGGCTCCTGCTTCGGGTCACCGAGGATCGCCAGCCGCTGCATGATGTTGGAGAGGCGCAGGGCAAAGTCCTCGACGGACTCCCCATCGCGGAACGTGATCTGCTCGTACTCAGCACGAAGACTCTACGCCGTCGACTTCCTCACGCGCTCGACTACGACCTCCCGTGGGCACCGCGTTCTCGGACGGCGGGCGTCGCGGGTTCGCGAACAGCGCGACGGCGAGCAGCTTGGAGACAGCGTGCGCGGTGGAGTCTTGCTGCTGGAGCCACTGCCCTTCTCCTTCGTGCCTGCCAGCGGCGGCGAATGGCCTTGACGATGTCATGGCGGCGCGCTAGGCCCTCTCTCACAGCTCTGATGCCAATTGTCAGCTTGAACCGACGTTCCTGACGCCCGGCGAGCTCGCAATTACAATCTCCAGAACACAGAAACCAAGAATGCTTGGAACTCAGGTTTTTGGTGTTGCGCAACAACTGCAGTGTTTTCTTATCTTGAGTTCTTTTATAGTATGAAAAACATAGAGAGAGCAGAGCTCTCAGAGGTCGACTGCACGTCGTCTGGTAGCGTGTCCATCCCCACGCGTGTGACGTCGCCCACTCCCGGTCACTCGGATCATGGTGAGCTATTCTCGGCCACTTCCCCTACACGCACGGTGACCAATGACGGTGCTTGTGCGCATGCATAACAGAAAATAAACATGTAAAAACTAACTGAATGACAAAGCAACTAACTGAACCATGCGATGCAAACTGAAGAAAAAAAAAGAATCCTATGAACAAGACTTACTAACAAGGACAAGCTGGGAGGAACCGGATCCTCGAACTTTATCCTCGACTACGCGATAGAGCAGTCGAAGCACGAGGACAGTCAGCTGCGGATGGGACGTCTGTGCTCCGGGCTCCGGCTCGCAGTTCCCACCAGAATCAACGATGACCGCACTTCTTTACTATCTGGGCCTCGGCCCAAAATCAACGATGCCGCTCACTTTTCTGGCCGCCGCCGCTGCTGTTTTGGCGCGAGTTTATTTTCTTTTCCAGCGAACGCGACTACACGAGAGTCCGGCGACGACGTGCACTGTCAATTTGGTTCTCCGCTAGCCTCCTTTCGTCGAAAAAAAAGAAGCTAGCCTCCTTTGCCTCGCCAGGCTAGGCTAGCCTTACCTTGCTAAGGTGGGAGAGCCAAATTCACCAGCTTAGAGTAGAACTTATCAGCCAGCCTTATCAGACATAGTACAGTGTTCTTCTCTTACAACAAATCAGCGAACAGTATTTTTCAGTCCGGCTTTTCAGAGAAACAAACAGGGCATCCTTGCCAGCACAGAAAACTTGAAAAGTTGCAAAAGATCCAAACACTTAACTACCATGTGATTCCCTTGCCTAGCAAGGTGAGGCAAGGGGTGGCTAAAGATCCAAAGGTTTGCTGTTGTGCACATCTTTTCATGTGTATATAGGTTGCAACAATATTTTTCTAATTTAGTTGACATCCCTCTCCCTCGTTAGATTGTGCTGGAATTGATTAAAGAAAAGATCAACTTGCTTTTATCAACAACAGAATCAGCATATTTTGAGATGTAAGAAAATAGATATGTAACCCATATATAATTGTTCTTTTTTTTATCATGAGGTCAGATAGATTTTAGTTGTTTATTATACCACCATGAAATTAAATATTTTGTGCTTTTTAGGGATGGTTTTCCACTTAGTTTCTTATTTAAAGTTGAGGAAAAAGTCTAAATAACCACCTGACGTATCGTGGGTGGCTTACTTAACCTCCAACCTACAAAATCATGTATCTAACACATTAAACTTTATGAAACTGGCCATTTTACACCCTGAGCTGGTTTGCGCATCTTGTTTTGCCTACGTGACACTCCAACTTGATAGTCATTGACACGGTAGCTACGGCCCAGCTGTCAGGTGGCCCTATCTCTCTCTCTACCCACGTCTCTCTCTCATTGATAGGTGGTCCCCACCCATCATCCCCTACCTCTAGCTCCATCTCCTACTTCCGTCCATTTGTCGGACGGCACCAAGCCATGGAGCTAGCCAGCGGCGGAGAACATAGAGGAGGCCATGACGAACTCGTCGACGGGGCTCACGGCGCCGGGAAGGGAGCTGGTCATGGTTGCTACTACGAGGAGCAGAGGTTGACGGTGGTGAGATTCGATGAGCATGGGAGGAGACACTGCGAGCATGGATCAAAGCCAAGGAGTGTTTGGGTGGGCTCTTTGTGTCAGTGCGAATCAAACAAAAGTGGAATCGTGGTGGGGGACGACTCCAGTGAGGATATCAAAATGGCAGCGGCGGCCTGCTTAGCCATGGCGATGGCGGTGGTGGATGTGGGTGCTAGAGAGGGGGAGAGGGCACATGAAGGGATGAGACAGCTGCAATGAGCGCGAGGTCCTCAGGTTGTGCTTCAATAGGGAGGGGGCTAGGGAGAGGGGCCAGGATGAAGTTCAGCTCCCATGCCATTAATGGCGGCATCACCGTTGATAGTCGGAGATCACATGGGAGGAGAAAAGGAACAGGGCTAGGATGGTTGTTGTGTGATTCGCGACTGAGACCGGTTGGAGGAGGGGAGGGGCGCACCTGGCCAGCTCCATGGCTTGGTGTCGTCCCGCCATGGTTGGGGAAGGCAGGCAACACTGGAGGTAGGGGATGATAGCTAGGCCTCGCAGCCACCGTTTCACTGCCTGCCAAGTTAGAGTGACACATAGGCAAAACTAGATGCCCAAACCAGCTTAGGGGGTAAAATGACCGATTTGGCGAAGTTTAATGTGTTAGATACAATGTTTTGTAGGTTGGAGTTAAGTAAGCCACCCACGATATGTCAAGGGGTTATTTAGACTTTTCCTTGAAGTTGACATGGAATTAAGTACTATAAATAAGGCTTGGATGTTTTGGGTGAGCTATGGTGGTCACAAAGGCTTTGAGGTTAGAAAAAAGATATGCGAACAAAAGAAAATTAGATGGAAAGATTAGGTCATGTACTTCCCTCCGTTTGTGTTTACTTGTCAGCAATTTTTTACTGTAGCAAATTTGACCATCTGTTTTTTCTTCTAAAAAAATCTTAGATACTTCAATGTATATAACACTAATGAAGTATGTTCAATAAAGAATCATATATGTGAAAACTTGATGTATCTAAAAATCTTTTGTAGAAAAAAACGTATGGTCAAAATTGCTACAGTGAAAATTCGGTGACAAGTAAACAAAAACGGAGGTAGTAGATATGTTTGTGCAAACAAGGGTCATAGATTGCAAGATAAAAAAGATCATCCCACAAAGTGTATGTTGGTATATATTAACGCACACAGAATAATCCGCAAGCGCATGGATATTATACCAATGTAGCACTTCACCAGGAGTACCCAGTTTTATATCGAACTCGAGAAAACATGTGTGAGAATAACCAAATCTAACTTAACACAACTTCACAATCAAGGCCAGATAATATGAGCGTAGAGGAGATCACAGAGGTATTCTAGTTCTAACTTCGGTAAGCTTTGTCTTCTATTGTTCAGTTCTAGGGATATTACTAGAGAAATCACAAGCAGAGTATATTTTCTATAGCAATAAGGTCCTGCTAGGCCTACTAACGGGAGGTGGACTACAAAAGATTCAACGAGGCTATAAGAGTCACCCTCACGAGCTACCACCGATCCAGAAAGTAGGGTACATCCACGAGTAACCGAGTCTAAGCACCATGCTTACACTATGAATACTACTTTAACCCAGGAGCTACAAGGATTAAAGTACTCGAAAAGAGTCACAAACCTGAAGAACAATATGAACAAGATGCTTACATGAATTAGAAGTCGATTACCAGAGAAATCTCAGAAGCAAGCTCAAGAAGAACTTGATGCCGCTAGGGTACAAGCCGTAGAGAGAGCACCGATAGGCTAGGACTCCATCGAAACTCTTCCCTCTCACTCTATCTCTCTATCTCTAATACAAAACTAGATCCTATTGAGGACTAATCTTATCTTGATTGCTAGCTCTAATCCTGGTGGAAATATAGATTAGGGTCTAACTCTATCTCAGGATCTAACTTGGCATGCCCTGGGGGTGCAGGTAGGTATATATAGGCCGGAGCATCAATCTTGGCCTTCGGATCAAACCGACTTGAATAAATGGTGGAGATGCAATCCTTAAGGCAGTGGAGAACCGACATAGCAACGAGGGGCTGCCAGGTGGGTCCCACTTAGCAGGGGCTCGGGCTCCACTTTGGTGATTCGCCTTCTGGAGTCTTCTAGAGTCTTTCCACGCTGTTTATCCTACGGAATATCGTGATTTCTTTTAACGAATAGGTCCCCCTTGGCGGTTTTCTGATTAAATCCTGCTGGAAACATAGATTTACCAAAACTCATAGAATTTGTTGGTTTAAACCCCAAAGTCTATGTTGGTGATCTATTTTAATCATTTATCCAAGGTACATTGACGGTTTGTGATGAATGTTAACTACCGTCAATAGTGTCCAAGAACTAAAACTAGAAATGATTATCAAGTTTGCATGGGTCTTGTAGTAATTGGAAATCTTAATGAAAATTTTACCCTTGAGAAGCACTATAAAGTTACCGGTGATCCTTCAAACTAAACCAGTACATGCAACTATGAGCAGTTCAATATTGTGTGGCCATACTCTAAAAATCCTTGATTTGATAAATATCAAGTCACTCCTAGCAAAGTATATATTGAAGAGATGGATACGGGAATTGCGTAGTAGGACAATATAAGACATCCAAGGCCGAAATATACTAGAGAATCCAAAATTAGATGATATGCTTCGCTATAGATATATGACTCGCAAATTTCTTAATTTGGCACATCGAGCTGCTTGTCATTTAGGGTGCACCTTATTAGTAAACAGCACACTTAACATACTTAGCAAGCAAATCGAACAAAAAATAAGTGATTTTCCTAGTATTATGGATCCTGTCATTATTCTCACAAATGTTGCTCCTCTATTGATTTGGTGAGTACAGCAAGCCTAAAGGAAAAGGAGGTGCAAACAAAAGCTCGAAGCACAAAAAAAACTTGGCTTGACAAGTCAGATTGTGTTGCCACATATGAGTATGGGAAGGAACAACTACAAAATGTATTGAATGAAGTATCTTCTAGAGTTTCTCTAACTGTAGACTTCTGGACCTCCAAACAGACATTAGGCTATTTGTTTGTCACTTGTCATTTCATCATGGATAATTGGATAATCCACAAAAAAAAATATCAGTCGCTCTCGTAGAGACACCTCATGATGGTAGGAACATTTTTAATTCAATGTTTAAGAGTTTGAATGAGTGGAATCTGGAATATAAAGTTTTTACAATAACATTAGACAATTCTTCAAATAATGATTCCTTTGTGAAGTGTTCGTAAGAAAATCTAGTAGCCAAGCGTTTGCTTCTAAGTCAAGGCGCCTGCAGTTTGCCTAATTGACTTCTTCCTTATTGCTAATTTAGGCTGCAGTTTGCCTAATTGACTTCTTCCTTATTGCAAATTCAGGCGCCTGCATGATCTCCATGCATGTTCCTACGCCTAACTCCTGCCTGCATGATCTCGTTGGCCTCTTCTTGCCTAACTAGCCCCTATTCCTGCGCCTATAACTATTCCTGACCATAGCATATAAACAAAGATAGAGCAAGTAAAATAAGTAATTTTTATTTGTCGTAGGTATTAAACATGAATTTCTACTAGTCATGTGACATGTCTCCCAAGGTTCTAACTCACACTGGCTGATTGACTAGTTACAAATAATTGCACTGGTTGTGGTCCCGTGAAGAAGAGAAATAAAATCATGGTATCATAATAAAAAATACACCTATTACATCGGATGCACGATTGCACTGTACCGTACGTTATAAAGGCACTCATCGACGTTTCCTCCCTGACAAGAGAACATGCTGACGCATACCCTGATCACAATTTGGAACAAAGTGACCAAAACAAGTGTGAGGTGGTATCCTTGATTGTCATATAATCATAATGAACTCCCCTTTTGGCCTAGCAGTAGGATCTACCATAAGTTCTCGAATTGTCACCTTTGGTAGTTCCTTCTTCCCTGAGTCATCATGGGCTTTTGTACTCCACGCCAAGTGAAATGGAGCACCAGGGGTTAACTCTAGGTCTGTCATGTTGTTGATGTCGAAAGTGATCCGAATCAAACATCAATAGGGCCTTGGACGCCCGGGCCGCTATGGACCGAAGAACGCAGCGAGGATATCACTCTTTCGTGGTGAAGAACGGAGAGGTCTACAAGCAAACCACCAAAGGATAACCAACATGCTTACGTGACGAAGAACCGGCTAGTTTTCGGGCAAACTAGCAAAGAAACCGTCGAAGCTCTCGCCCGGGAGGGACCCCGTCAGGGCAAGGACGTCGTCGGGTTGCCCTAGGCTGGCCGGCAAGCCTAGGGCGCCATCCTTGGTTGTTGGATCAAGGGATGAACAGTATGGGGGTTGGAGAAGAGGGCAAAAGGGTTGGAGTAGAGGTAGTAGATTGATTTGTTTGACGATTGGATAGATGGGAACTCAATCGGCCATGATCCTCTCATATATATAGAGGGGGTGGTCTTATCCCAGTAGGAAACCTCTCCAAGCCTTATTTTCCAAGTTTCCCATGAGTTTAGAACAGTTTGGATCGAAATCCAAAAGGCCATATCCGAACAGGATTTTCTGTCAGGTATGTCGGAAGTCCCGACTTGGGTCGGAAGTCCCGACTTGAGTCGGAACTCCCGACAGTCAGAACTCCCGACTTTTGTCGGAACTCCCGACGTAGGGATAACCCCAGACACCCGAGCAGATTTCTTCAGGCTTCCCGGCAGTCCCGACTTGGGTCGAAACTCCCGACAACGAGGCATCTTTCCGAGGGCATAACTTCTTCATTCGGACTCCGAATTAGACATTCCATATATGTTTCTTGACCGTCTCGACGAGAGGAACGCAATGGTGAAGTCCTGTTTCACATTTTGACAACTTCACAAAATGAACATTTTTTGTTGTCAACATATGCCCCCCTGTTTTCAGGTGAATGATGCATAAACCTGAAAACACTTAATCAAATAAATTAAAACCAAATAGCGACGATTCCCATCTCATCGGCTGCTCAGCGGCTAAGGGCGATGTATACATCGGCCATTTTTTCTAAGGGCGATACATGTATCGGCCATTGTTTGGTGAGCACTTAGGCTTCTTGCCAAACACTTGGAAAGTACCTTTTCAAGTACCTCCCGTTGATTGCTCTCGTGAGACGTTCACCTTGCAATGTCTCTAGCACATATGAATTTCTGAATATAACTTTGACCACTTTGTAAGGACCTTCCCAATTCGGTGACCACTTGCCAAACTGATTGCTCTTCGATCCAATTGGTAGTATGGTTTTCCACACCAATTCTCCCACTTGGAAGGATTTGCTCCTGACTTTCTTGTTGTATGCTTTGGCAACTCGAGCTTTATCTTTCTCTATTTCCTTGAGAGCTTTTAATCTCACATCAGTCACCTCATCGATATTATCCATCATCAAATCATGATACACAACAGCTGATAAATCATTTTGTTTAGCAAGCCTGTATGCATCCAAATTCACTTCGACTAGGCAACACGGCCTCTTGGCCATATACTAACTCAAAAGGAGTAACCTTTGTAGCACCATGCCTTGAAATGCTGATGTGCCCATAGAGCCTCAGACAAAACTTCATGCCATCTCCTTGGATTCTCCTCAATTTTCTTTTTGATGAGCTTGATCAAAGTCTTATTACTAGACTCAGCTTGGCCATTGGCTTGAGCATAGTATGGAGATGAATTGAGTAACTTGATCTTATATAATTCGGCAAATTCCCTCACCTCTTTAGACACAAACTGATGTCCCTTGATCTGTAGTTAATGTTTGAGGGATGCCGAATCTATGAATAATATGCTCAGTAATGAACTTAATTACTTCCTTGTGTGTCATATTCTTCAAAGGAACTCCCTCGGTCCACTTAGTAAAGTAATCTGTAGCAACTAACACAAATCGGTGTCCCTTCAAAGATGAGGGATATATTTGACCAATGAAGTCTAACCCCCAACCACGAAAAGGCCATGGTTTGATGATAGGATGAAGCACAGCAGTAGGCACAAGCTGAAATATTTCTAAACTTCTAGCACTCTTCGCAACCTTTATAGTAGCGAAAACAATCGGACATCATAGTAGGCCAATAGAAACTGGCTCTACGCAATAACCACTTCATCTTTGGGGCCGATTGATGCGTACCACAGATGTCCTTCATGGACTTCTCCCATAGCCACTCTTGCCTGATCTGATCCCAAGCACTTAAGCAGCAAATCTTCGGCGGTTCTTCGATAGAGCTCATCATTATGCAATACATATTTGAAAGCGCTCCGCCGAACACTTTTACCAATTTTGGCACTTGGATCACGTAGATATCTCAACAAGGGAGTCCTCTAATCTTCTAAATCGGCCCCAACATCACTAAAAGTTATATCGGGTCGACTTGATAGCTTCTCAAGCGAATTGACCGGGTTGGTCACATGGGAGTCGGCTGAACCAACTGGGCCGGTAGGCTTAGCCGATTTAGAGGTGTCGGCTTGGCCAACTAGGGCAGTCGGCTTAGCCGACTTGGCCATAGCAGAAGAGTAGTCGGCTGAGCCAACTTGGTCAGTTGGCTAAGCCGACTGGTCTATACCTACACAGGAAAAATTGAAATCTTCATGCATCGGCTGTTCTTGAATATGGAAATTATGTCCACTGACATCATAGCCAGATGCTTGCTGAGCTAACATGTTGGCCTTTTGATTTTCATGCCTCGGAATATGATGAATTTGAAATTCGGCAAAATAATCAATAACATCAAGGCAAGCATCAAGACAAGCTCTTAGTGACCCTTCTAAACATTGAAATTCACTAGCAACTTGCTGTACCACCAGCAAGGAATCACCATAGGCTTCAACATGTTATACCCCATGGATTGCAATATGGCCAAGCCGAATAAGAAAACTTCACATTCGGCTCAAATATTGGTGCAGATATAATTTTAATCGGCTTGATGTCTCCAATAGCACCATTATGAGAAATAATGATTATGGCAACACCTTGGCCTTATTTGCAAGCCAACTAATCATATTGTCACATCCATGAAGTAAATCAAAATGCATATATCATGCCCTCCGGGCCTTAAGGCCATCAAAGTAAATTCTATGGGGGCTTTCTAATAGCACGATGGTTGCAAGCATTCATCGACTATATTTTATACTAAGGGCGATATCAAAATATCGGCCATATGAATTCATCCACAAGAGCATGCATAACCGAAATAAATATTTCGGCTCCTGATCATCGATAAGTAAAATAATTTGGCAACCCTCCATAACATAAAGATCCACACCAAGGATCAAAATAAGAAGCTAAGGGATAACCATGCATACCGGGGAATGAATTTCACATAGGCATAGGCAAAGAATATGGATGATGCCATGACCAATAATTTTGATGATTTAGTGCAAACCTCCAACTTGGCAATTGTTTCTTGAATCTCCTCTCCTTTGTTTTTGTTGCACCACTTGCTTGAACATCATCCTTCTGGGCTTGAATACCTCCTTTAGGAACCCATGCCAAGCCTTTTCCTTTTAGCTTCTCTGCACTAAACTTTTGTAACTTATTTTCTTGCCATTTTAGTAAACCGATTGAGCATATCAATTTTATTTCTGTTTTGGACAACAGCAAATCTTTTTTGATTTTGGGCACTCTCATCTTCTCTTGTTTAGATTTGGCACCTAGAATATTAACAGATGATTTTTCTCACTTCTTTGCCATCAATAGCCAGATTTTTCAGCAATGTAATCGTCTTTTCGATTGTTAAATTCAGATCTGAACTTTTCTTCTTTCGACCATCATACTTCACGCGGTAAATTTGCTTTACCACTTTCTTCTTTGGTTGAGCTCCAAACCGGTTTTGATCAAAATGGTCTTTACAAGATGATGATCTCTCTGAATGTCTAGGAGCTGCATACTCTATATATTGTGGCCTAAAATATGGTGAAACATGTGCCTCTTGATCAAACCAGCCCCAAGATGAATAAGGATGAAAATATACGGGCTGTGGTCCATATGACATGGTAATTGGCTGCTCAAAAGAGAATATGTTGTTGCTGCGTGAGATCTATCTCCTTGCCAATTCCACTCTTGAGACTTCTGCTTTGGAGGCAATTTTGATAATTGGATTTTCTTTGGCCGATTGGTGACATTTGGTTTTGCTATCTTCTCATATTTAGCTAGAAGTTCCTTCAAGCTAAGCTTCAGCCTTCTACTTCTTTGTTTGTCAAGGCCTTTACCTCCATTAGCTTTACGAGCATCCTCCTTCTCCCCATCTTGACAGGCATGCTCCAAAGGAGGATTCTTAGCCGATTCCCCTTGCTCAACGAGATCAATCGGCTTTTGCTTTGGTTGGAGAGATTTCAGCTGCCCCCAGTGTCTTCTGGAACTGTGATAACTTTGCTGTCCTCTGGAATATCTTCTATTTGCAATTCATCAACAACAACCTTGCCTTCACTTGAGGGCTCCACATCTCTCTCTTGGGCGTTCAAGCTTTGAGCTTTGAGTGAATCGGCTAATAAAAGCCGATTCGAAACCTGTTTGCCATCAAGACCAATTGAATCCAATTGGTCTATGTGTTGAGCTTCAGAAAATCTCAATCGTCCTTTATCAATGGCCTGATTGGATGACTCGACGAAACACATTGCAATCAGAAGTATTATGATCAGATGAATTATGCCATTTGCAATATGCAAGCTCTTCTAAGTTTTGAATAGATGGCAAAGCATTGTGATCAATGATTCTAATAAAATTATTCGTAAGTAGGATATCAAAGATATGATCACAAAAAGTAAAGTCAAAGGTGTACTTTGATTTCTTGAGCCAATTCTTTTGTGGAGTTGGCTTTAAAGCTAGGCAAACGAATGAATTGGATTTGTTATCAATCCATTCGGCCACACCTTTGTAATTACTTACAGGAAGCTTTAACTTTGACGAATTACCACTATCGGCCTTGCCATATGGAACAATGTCTTGGCCGATAGAATCTGAATTTATTTTATTATCAACAAATAAATTGCTATTCTCAATTGGTCTATTATAACAATTAGCAAGGATATCTCTAATAGATGCATAAATTGAAATAGTATGACCAGATTGAAATTTGAGCAAAATATTTGTGTTTTCTACCTTGTTGATCATGTTGAAAAAGTGCACATCCCTGATTTGCATGATGTTGCTCTTCATATCCAGAGAATGATCAACAATAGGTGCCGAATCATCCGAAGATGCATCGACAGCTGTCGAGACCGAAAAGTCGGCTTAGCTGACTGGAAGCCGGCTAGGCCGACTTGGGCACTAGCAGGGGCAGTCGGCTTGGTCGACTGGGAAGTCGGCCTAGCTGACTCAGGGAAGGCGACAGAGGTAGTCGGCCTAGCTGACTCAGGGCAGGCGGCAATCGGCTCAACTGACTTTGAAGTTGGCTCAGCCGATTCTGAGTAGGCAGGCAGGCCTCCTTTGTTGCTTGTAGGTGCTTGATCCCCATCAATGATGCGGTAATTACTAGATAAATGTACAACCCCTTTAGCTCCTAAAAAATCAAGTCTAGCTGGTTTCTGGCGTTTTCCATGCTTTTCTATAGCAAGACTTGTTTTTTGAGATGTGATTGATTCGGAAAGGATATTGTATTGTTCGTCTTTTGTAGCCGAACCTTTGCTTACATCTGAATCAATTATTTCTTTCATGCCCACTAGCAATCCTGTTTTAGCCGATGACTCAACTGTGATCGGCCTTTTCTCTTTAGTCTTTCTAAAATATTCATAGAATTGCTCCTCTAATTGAGACCATGAACCAATAGTACATTGTGACAAAGATGTAAACCATGCAAAGGCAATACCGATGAGAGATAAAGGAAAAATTTCGCACTCTCATATAGTCTTCTTTACCGGCAAAACCCAAGCTGTGAGAGATATATACTAATATGTTCCATATTGGTCTTATCATCTTCACCACTAAATTCATAAAAATCAGGTACCCACCAACCATTAGGAAGTTTTCAAGTAATCATAGCATAATGGGTACGGTCTATGATAAGTGGGCACCTTCCATTTAGAGGAACCATATGGATTCCTAGCATGGGCTAAATCTTCATCGATTCGGCTTAATTTGAGAGCAACAAATGAAGCCGAATCATGATTGTTTGCAAGTACACACATTGCTGAATTTTCATTGATTCGGCTACAATTATTAGCAATATGTGGAGCCGAATCACGAGTTTTAGCACTCGAATGCCTTGCTGAAATTTCACTAATTCCGGCTATGGTCATGAGCGAAATACAAAGACGAATTGTGAGCATTGATCTTTGCATAAGGTGCTGAATTTTTATTGATTCGGCTATAGGTTACTAGTAACACGTGAAGCCGAATCATAAGTATTAGCACTTAAGCACCTTGCTGAATTTTCATTAATTCGGCTCGAGTTGGGAGTAACATATGGAGCCGAATTATGAATAGGAGCATTGGCATATGGTGCTGAATTTTTAGAGCAATTGGCTAAATAATTAGCATTGTTATAGCCAATTCTCTCATTCATCGGCATGTCTTGTGGTAGAACCACATATTGTGAACTTATAGCCGATGAATAACAATTTACGTGTTATATGTTGCTAGTAGCATCAAAACTCAAAGAATTTACAACATGCATCGGCTCTTGACCATAATATTCATAATTATGATGTGTATGTTGAGGAGCATTAACAAAAGTATTAGCCGATGTAACATATCTAGTATCATTACAGCTAGCAACACCAACATGAGAGCTCATAGAACTTGCAAAATAACTATTAGGATCATATGATGCATTTGCAAGTTGTACCTCAGGGTGATTGTAGTAATATTATGATGCAACACCTTGGTACTTCATGATTTATAACTTAACCGCCTTGCTGAATTTTCCGATAAGCAGAACTTACTGCAAAATCGCAAACAAGATCACAAGGGGTCAAAACCAGATGCGATCGACCTTTTGGGCCAGATGCAACGGTAATGGCGAGCTCAAGAAGATAGATCAATGAGGAGTAAGGCTAGGTCAGAGAGATCAGCTATAAGAGATAGCCGAACCAATCGTCCCCAGTGGAGTCGCCAAAAAATGTGTTGACATCGAAAGTGATTAGAATCAAACACCAATAAGGCCTTGGATGCCTGGGCTGCTATGGACCGAAGAACGCAGCGAGGATATCACTCTTCCGTGGTGAAGAACGGAGAGGTCTACAAGCAAACCACCAAAGGATAACCAACGTGCTTACGTGACGAAGAACCGGCTAGTTTTCAGGCAAACTACCAAAGAAACCGTCGAAGCTCTCACCCGGGAGGGACCCCGTCAGGGCAAGGACGTTGTCAGGTTGCCCTAGGCTGGCCGGCAAGCCTAGGGCGCCATCCTTGGTCGTTGGATCAAGGGATGAACAGCATGGGGGTTGGAGAAGAGGGCAAAAAGGTTGGAGTAGAGGTAGTAGATTGATTTGTTTGACGATTGGATAGATGGGAACTCAATCGGCCATGATCCTCTCATATATAGAGGGGGTAGTCTTATTCTAGTAGAAAACCTCTCCAAGCCTTATTTTCCAAGTTTTCTACGAGTTTGGAACAGTTCGGATCGGAATCCAAAAGGCTAGATCCGAATAGGATTTTCTGTCAGGTATGTCGGAAGTCCAGTCGGAAGTCCCGACTTGGGTCGGAAGTCCCGACTTGAGTCGGAACTCCCGACAGTTAGAACTTCCGACTTTTGTCGGAACTCCTGACATAGGGATAACCCCAGACACCCGAACAGATTTCTTCAGGCTTCCCGGAAGTTCCGACTTGGGTCGGAACTCCCGACAACGAGGCATCTTTCCGAGGGCATAACTTCTTCATCCGGACTCCGAATTAGACATTCCATATATGTTTCTTGACTGTCTCGACGAGAGGAACGCAATGGTGAAGTCCGTTTCACATTTTGACAACTTCACAAAATGAACATTTTTTGTTGTCAACACATGTCTACATCATGACCCCGTTCAGCAAGTGCTTTAGGATACGCGCCAAAAACGGACATGTTTCTCTCAGTTATTCTCCTAGTCCCGTTTAGCATGCAAAGCCAGAAACGTACGTCGAGATTCGTTCTCAAGGCTTCTCCAAGCACATTTGCTGTGACAAGTGACCATCCCAGTTGCAACTCCTTGGATAATTCGTCCACGATTCTTAACAATTGAGGATGTTCCATGGGGTTTGTGCTTCCGAATGCGAGTATCTTGAAGAGGTACCTGAACTCCTCATATGGCAGGGTATTGAGAAAAATTGGCTTGACAGTTGCAAATGTTTCGAAATTTCTAAGGTTGCTGATGATCACCACCTTGCTTCCTTTCTTCATATTTGTCACAGACGAATAAAATTTTACCCAGTCCTCCTCATCCACTACTGAATCAAACTCCACAACTACCAAGATCTTGCCCTTTGCTAGCCTTTCATGTTCTTCTTCTACTCTAAAAAGATCACCTTCATTCAAGTGTAAAATCAAAGAGAAGTGTGAAGTAACCCTCTTGTCATTGCATACATGAGCGACCAGAGTTCTTTTTCCTACCGAAAGATCGCCGATCACCGAAAGAACCGGCGGCGGTGAACCAGCTGAACTGTTCTGGTGCAACAAGAAGTTGAGGAGCCTTTGCTTTTCAGCATGACGCCCAAACATGAAATTGTCGATGTAAAGATGTGCATCGTATGGTCGACGCGACAAGCGTTCACAGCCACCCAACAGCACAACAAATTCTGTCATGTGAGCAACAGCAGTTTCTAATCTGTCCAGTGTACCATCCAACGACTGATCAAGGCTAACGGGCTTTTCCTTCCTTCCAAAGGTACTTTGAAAAGACAAGGCAGATGGGTTGCTAACCTCCTCCATCAAAGGATTAGGATTTCCACAGCTAAAGCTGTCTAGCAGGACGGGCGGAGCCAAGATGAGCACCTCGGGGGGGGGGGGGGGGGGGGGGCTGCTAGTCAATAGAGATTTAGAATAAATGTCGAAAATTAATGGTGAAATCACATTTTTTCTACGGTAAATACAAAGGAAAATCACTCTCACAGGGGTAAATACAAAGCAAAATCACTCTCACGGGGGCTACAGCCCCTAGCTCCCCCCCCCCCCTTGGATCCGCCAATGGCAGGTGGTAGCCTCGGTACATGGCGTGTGCGAGCACCTGCAGCTGTTCCACCATCCCTGAGTTGGTGATGTGCCGCCGTCCGCCTCCTCGACGACTGTCCGAACCCTCAGGAGCAGATGCTGCAGTCTCCCCATCTTTTGCTCCTCTGAGGCTGCGTTGTTGGAGTACTTGCTCCTCAGGAAGGAGATGAACTGGCTCACGACCTCACCAATCACTGCAGAAATGGCAGTCTCCATCTTGAGAGGAAAAAAAAATCACCTGCTGTGTAAGGAGCGGAAGGAGATAGGAGAGCAGGTAAGAAATAGCTTAGTTGGTATTGACTGATCAAATTGGGTCACCATACGTCTCGTCTCCATCTTGGAATGATCATTTTTTTCAAAGATTTTGACTTCACCGCACCAGAGGAGACGGGAGAGGACCTTCCCTTGGTCTCTAGACTCTAATTGTAATAATGCTCATTGTTCATTCACACTAAGGCACGCACGTTTTTTATGAAGGATGCCTGCCCTCAATGACTTTGTATGCGGTGGAAAACTTAGTGATTGATTCGGAATTTTTGACGATGCTTCCACTACTGTCTACTGCTGTTGAGAGCAATTGATGCAGGCTTTTAAAGGTGATCATTTTATGCTTAGGGTGTGTTTAGTTTCCAAAATTTTTTGCCTCCTACAGTAAAATAGTATGTTTGGACATATGTATAAAGTACTAAATGTAGAAAAAAAAACAAATTACACAGTTCTCGACAAAATCGTGAGACAAATCTTTTAATCATAATTAGTCCATAAAAAGCCTTAAGTGCTACAGTAACCCACATGTGCTAATGACTGATTAATTAGTATCATTAGATTCATCTCGCAGTTTCCTGATGGGTTCTGTAATTTGTTTTTTTATTAGTATCCAAAAACCTCTCCCGACATACTTCCGACACATCCAATGTGATACCCAAAAATTTTCACCTCCCCAACTAAACACACCCTTATATTCTTATGAACTAGCCCAAACATGAGACGAAACTAAATTTGGGCAAGTAAGGAACACAATTAGCAGATGAGAGTGTGTCCCTAACAAGTGACCTCTTGTGTCCTTTGGGGTGGGGGGAATTTTCCTTCTGCCCCTGATAGGAACAATTACAAGGTCATCACATATGTTGGGGGCCTTTCGCCCAAGCATGGCACTGCAGCTTGTCCGCGGTGGGAAACTGTTGGATGGGCAGTCAGTTGGCTGCTGGACCTGGGACGAGACCTCTTTTGCCTTCTCGCTAAAGTCTGGATGCCTTCAAAGACTGAGACATCTGGATTACCAATAACCACATCCACGGATTACCAATAACCACGTGCTGATTTACAGTAATGCAATAGTGCATTATGTTCTCGAGTTTATCAGATCTCAAGGCATTCTACACTTATCCATAAGGCAGGAACAGTAGCCCGACACCACCATGCTCTCAGTATCTCAGTAAATGTTGTTGTCGAACACCCAGGGCTCATGTTGGAACAGCTCGCGGCCGTTCATCTGCACCGCTCCCGAAGCGATATCAGCAGCTCGCTTCTGAGCTGCTTCAGCTTTCCTTGCAGCTTCCTCTGCATCCTGCAGGTCAGGAACACCAACAAAACATCAGATAAATGCCTCCTCTAACAGACGGTACAACATTTCCTCTGTCAGACAAAAAAAAGTTTTAAACACCAGAGATAAATCCTAGTATACATCAGAGCATCGACTAACTAAAAAGAATGCTTCAAAATCACTATGTAATTAATTATGCTGCTTGGAACAAACAAATTACATCAAAAGAGAACAAACGGACTTTCAGTAGCATCTGGTCTCAGTAAAGCATGGAATCTTCCCTAGCTCGCACCTGATACATGACAGAATAACAGCCACCAAGGGCATAGTGGAATACATCTGTAGAGTACAGTATCGACACGTGGGTGTGGAAAAAGTGAGCCAATGGAAGAAATAGACGCCTATAGATGGATAGAGACATTAAAAAGGATCTCCACAGTCCAGTGCAACCAAGTCAGCTCATTTGACTTTGCGCAATCACAAGGCAAGGTCAACCAACTAAGATTCCTAGGAGGTGGGCGACTAGTGGTGATACATGTTCAAGAAAGCTGCTGCCAGTCCAATCAAGACAAATTTGGAAGGCGCAAAAACAAAACAAATGCAAATTCTTCGCAGGGGTGGCATTGCCAAACAAAATCCTAACCATCAGACATCGTAAGAGGCAGTTGGTCTCTTGACCCACCCACTACGCAAGCTATGCTATGCCAGCCAGGAAACTGAAAGCATATCCTGCATTCATGCTACATTTTTGTTTATCCAAAGAGGTTCTCTGCAACTTGCTTACTTGGACTGGGATGCAAAAATGCAAAGTGTTAATTCTATCCTCCAATGGATAAAGTTTCCATAGTGGATGGTGGGAGACAAACAGCAATTTATCCCTAAAGGAAAAGGAAATATTTAAGGGCGGAGACCATTTATACATGCTAGAATCTGGGAAAGAGAAAAAACAGTGAAGTCTTCAAATTGAGGAGAGTTTCTCAAGGTAGACAACAGATCATTAACTAACACCAGCCTTCTCAAATGAATTACAGAAGACGATGACGATTTGAGTTCTCTTTGATTATATCACATCAGAAAGCTCATAAATTTAGATGCATTCTGCAAGACAAAGGTTTCCATGTGACACGATGAAAAACTGAGGAAAAAACAGGAAGAGGAATGTCTAGCAAGAATCAAGAAACAAAGACCTATAATGTCAATAAAACTTTGTCATATATGCACCCTACAAGTTTGCTTGACAGGTCCATATATGGAAGAGGGTGAATTGGAGATCATCACAAATCATATATGTAAAAAGATATTTGTTCACTGAATCACTCTAATAGAGACAATTTAACTCATATTTTGAGGGGTGCCTCAATACAATTTCATATCAGCATCATTGTTGAGAACCAATAGTACCAGTAAAAGTTTCTCTGTCTTATCAAGTAATAGTATTTCACTTCACTCTCATGCACTTGGAATAGCAGAATAAAAATAAGCATATCCAGCTTATCGTAATGCAACAATAACTGAACTCTTGATACACACCGCAGCACTCTCTGGATTTGATTGCTTTAGTAAAGCTACATAAGATTTGCAGAAACATCCCAGAGAAAAAGAAAAGAAAAACAAAGATGAAAGAGAACATGTTAATAGTGGCAACAAATAACACTGTGTCATGGAGGTTGTAATTTCCTAGATACTTGATAATCACGCAGAGAAATGTCACGGCTGAAGCAGTGAACTGCCAGATGACAACATAACCTCAGGGTATGACAGTAACAAAATTCTCCCTACACTTAGCATGGACATCAATAGCCAGAGCCAGAAAAGACGATAAGAACTGCGTACAGGAATATACAGGATTCACAAAATGTGTGCTTCAAGTATAAATAGAAATACAGTGCATGAATTTGGCAAGCCCATTTGGTACTTGAGCAATAAGAATGTGAATTGTGAAGATCAAGATACGGATGAAACAATAATACCTCCCCAGTCTTGGTAAGGTTACTGATAAAACAGTAACACTTCGTCACTTAAAGATGACCACACAGTTTAACATATAATCAAAACAAGACTAGATTAATTAAACAGAAACTGCAATTATTCAATCACTGAAAAAACAACCGGCTCAAACTAGATGATAGCAATTTAGATACTTGTGTTTATTTGTTACCCATATAGGCTTACCCGTTTCAATTAAGAGCTGCCCTTCCATCTATACGTGTATTCATATCTTTGTAAGAAATAAAAGTACAAATTATTCTTTGTATTCACAAAATTTCACGATTCTTTAGGCAACCCAAATGGCTAATGAAATGGAATGATTTCTCGTGCTCCTATAATGATGAACTGTCAGTTAATATCTAAGTAAATTCCCTGGCGTCGAAAAAGGTGTCGCATCTTTGCCACGGGAATGAAGCTTAATTCAGCGAATCAAAATCACCTCTACATGTTAAGCTTAGTAAACGGGGAATCCCTAGAGATCGCAAACCTAATTCAGCTACTGTCAACGGACAGGAAACTAGATCGAACCCTAAATTGATGGTAAAAGAAGTAGGCGAAGTTTTAATGGGGGAAAGGGAGGAAGGAAGGACCTTGCGCTGCTTCCAGGAGAGAAACTGCGCTGCGGAGATGGGCTGCGCCCTTGCCGTGGTCGCGGGCTCGCCGGCGGCGGGCGGCGGCGGGGGAGTACCCTCGGCTTCCGCTCCCATCGCGAGAACGTGCGAATCTCTGGGGGAAGAAGTTGTGACGACTGGAATACGGAGAAAGGAAACTGCCTACGGAACGGATCGGGCGCGATAGATCAAATCAAACCGGGAACCCGTTCTAATCCAAAAAAATCCGGAACCCGTTCTGTTGAGTTGTTCTCTCCTAGGAAATGGTAAAAGGCAACGCCGCAACGGGTTTGGTTTGCCACGTGTATGGCTTCACATAATTTTGATTGGTGCCATCGAATTTTGGCAATTGGCATACACTTGCTTATTTGATCCCACAATTCCACATTCACACATGGCATCCATGGCCAAGCCCAAAGCTAGGTAGGAGTATGTTTTAAATAGCAAGTTATAGCATTTAGTGAGGAGCTCTGCTCGATCAGCTATATCCTACTGTTTAATACGATACTTTGCATAAACAAAGTCATAAACTGAAAGATAAAACAAAAATATGAATTTGTTGTTAGTTAAGGACTGACAACTTGATTAGGAGGCCGTAAACATGGTTGTTAAAAAGCATCAACGCACACGCTATGTCTCTCGCTTGGTCACGGTGAGTGCGAACGGTTGCAAGATGATGTGATTCGGCGGATGGATGCACATAGATTGTGTTTGACGTGTTAGAAATTACCATATATGATACGCCGACGATAGCAACAACAAAATGTAGGATACTAGTAGGCTCCTGGTATGTATGGATGCTGCTCGTAACAACGGGACGACTGAGAGATCACTACTCATGATGGTTGCCCCGGTGTCAGGTTGTGCGCCTAAATGCATACCAAAGTGGCGACTGGTGTAAAGGAATCGCTAGACGACAACACATGTGACGAGTATGCAAGGATGTGGTCATCCATTGGAAAGTAAAAGAAAACAGAAAGGAGAGGAAATCAGGGTGAGGGAGAAAAAAAAGCCTACGCATCATCGACTATAAGAGGTTCTTGTCGTACCGAGTAGACGAGTATCTTTTAACACTTTTTAGTTATAGATAGGTAGAGCGTACGACTGCAGCTGTACTGTAAAGTTGTTTCGTTACAGGCCATAGCCTGCCACGCCCCATGTGTGGTGGCGCCGTGGATTGGTGTCTAAAACCACCATCACACTTTGTGGCGAGTTTCTACTCTATCTTTTCTTTGGTCGCCTCAACACCTTTCATCTTGTGGCGTGCCGCTAACACTTCTTAGTTATAGGTAGATAGATAGAGTGTTCGCTCGGCTCAACGGCAATGGCTAAAGTACTATAAAGTTGTTTCGTTACAGGCCATAGCCTACCATGCCCCATGTGCGGCGGCGGCGCGGATTGGCGTCCAAAACCACCACCATACTTTGTGGCGGGTTTCTACTCTATCTTTTTTATGTCCGTCTCAACTTCTTCAACAACCGAACAACAGTTTTCATCTTGTGGCATGTCGCTGGTTGTGGCATGGCAATTAGCGGTGTGCAACCAAACAACCCCTATAGCTGCAGCCGAACAGCCCAAGAGAGATTGTAGGCAGAGACAGTGAAGAGATAAAACCTGATAAATAATAATGGGAACAAATTAACACGGCCAAACAAACCACAAAACCACCCATGATTCGAGTTCATGCCAACAGGGGCCTGTTTCGGCTAGTATTAAAGTCGGCTGATAAGCCGGTTGAAGCTGTTTTGTTATGAGAGAAAAATACTATAAATTCTAGCTAATAAGCCGACTGATAAGTTCAAGCCAACATGCCGCATGCTTATCGGGACGCCGACGCCACTGTGTCCCGTCCGATCGGTAAGGAGATCGGTCGGTCGGCAGTCGGGGGCAAGCGTCAGTCAATGTCATTGTTGTTTGCCTTGGGCGGGGGCGCTCAGCTTTTGGGTGAGCATGGCGCGCTGAATGCATGATGGCCGCTCCGTGTCTGTCTGTCTCCGTGACTGGAAAAAGGGACGGGGCGCGGCGGCGCGGTGCGGCAAAAGACGTGGACGACGAGTTGATGAATGAGTCTGCTTGGTCCCCGAGAAAGCGACGATCCGCCGATCGCCAGAGCTCCGGCGCAACCAACAAACCCCCTCGAAATGAAATCGGCCGGAGTTGCAATCAGAAAGAGAAAGGGTGAAGAAGGCTCAGCTCGGATCAGCCTGTTCGTTTGGCTATAGCTTGTCGTAAACGATCGTAAATTTTCAGCCGGAACAGTATTTTTCTCTCACACAAACCGGCCAGCAATACTTCTTCACGAACCAGCAACGATACGAACCAACCAACCCCCATATCCCGTGCGCTGTCGACCGTTGGCCTCTCTGCATCCGGCTTCCATTAAGGCATCCGCCGTGCCGCGTGCTCTGACCATTCCACTCCCCGTGTCCCACCAACCAGTCAATTCACTGGTACTTTTTATATCACTCACGTTATAACGATGTTAAATATGTAAGGCTGTCCGCACCGCGCAGCGGTAAAGGCGACGGTACGCCAGCGACAGCGTACCGGACGTCCGCACCGCGCGCCTGTAAATGGCCCGGGAACGTACCGGCTGCACAGAAAAACGCCACAGAGCCCAAACGCGAGGGAGGAAACGATAAACACTGTAGTAATACTGTAGCACGGAGAGAGAAAAAGTTTGTGAGAGAGAAAGAGAAAGAGAGGGTGGAATAAAATATGGAATAGTGGGTATAGAGTATGAGATAGAGATAACATATGTGCGGAAGAAATAGGTATAGAGTAGAGAATCTCGATGACTAGGATAAAATATTTCTTTTCAGAGATGAAAATAGAGATGACGAGTGCGGATAGCCTAAATAATCCACCGGCGTGCTGCCCGCCCACCCCGCTCCACTCCGCTCCTCCCACTCGAACGGTCGAGCCATCATGGCCCTCGCCTCCCGCGCCGCCGCCGTGGCGTGCGTCCTCCTGGCGCTCACCGCCTCCGCCGCGGGGGCGGGATCCTACTCCCCTGCCCCGGCGCCCGCGGTGGACTGCGTCTCCCAGGCCGCCACCCTCCTCGACTGCCTCGACTACGTCCAGCAGGGGAGCGCCGTACGGCCGGCCAGTCCGCTGCCTGCTGTGGCGAGGTCAAGACCGCCGTGGCCAGCCCCGTCATCGTGGGCTGCCTCTGCTCCCTCGCCGGCTCCAAGAACCCGGGCCTTCCCATCGACATCAATCGCGTGCTGGCGCTCCCCGGGGCCTGCGGCGCGTCCAACGCCGCCTTCAGCAAGTGCAACAGTGAGCACCGCCCCAGCCTTTCCTCCTCCCTGCGTCTCCTAGTGCTTGTTTCTTCTTCCTTAAATTTCGTAATGTCTCATCATGTGTACAAGAAACTTAGTACTATGCCATCTCCTCCAAAGTTTCTCCTGCCCCCCCCGAGAATCCATGCCTAAATTATGGATCTCTTTTCTTGGGATTTTACAGTTCCTTTGATTTTTCTTAAGAATTTTATAGCAGTGTAGATAAAGGTACTTTTTTTAAAATTAAGTTGGTTTGGTTATCCTCTGTTACTCTAAGCAATTTTGATATGATCTAACAGTCTCATTCTTTGCTTTTGCTTTGCTTGCAGTTTCCGCGCTTTCCCCAACCGCCGAAGGTAACTCTACTCCACTCTCTAGATCTCCTCTATCTATCTGTTTCAGTTTTTTTTTTACGTCCGTCTAATCTCTGTGTAAGGACTAAGGACATGCGCCTTTATTATACCGTGGATGAAGGGTAGGGTTGTAGCAACAATTGGAACATACTGATCATGCTCTATGAATTTCGTTGTGTTAGGCTTGTTTAGATCTTCAAGTATGAACAATTGAACAGAACAGACATATTATGTCAGTACTGTATAACTTCAACTGGAAAAATAGGATCTGAATTTTTAGATGTCTTTTTTTCAAGAATAAAGATTCTTTTTAATCGAGGGGAAAAAAATTAGCTGTCACAGAGTACAGTACAGACATATCAAATGCCAACAAAAATGAGTTGTCTTTCTGCTAGAAGAAGCTGAGCTGTGACATGCTGAGGCCGCGTTTAGTTCGCTGCCGATTCGGCACCGGCTGAAATCAGTGACACTGTAGCAACACTGTAGCGTTTTGTTTGTATTGGGTAATAATTGTCCAATCGTTGACTAATTAGGTTCAAAACGTTCATCTCGCAAAGTACAACCAAACTGTGTAATTAGTTTTTGATTTCGTCAACATTTAGTACTCCATGCATGTACCGTAAGTTTGATGTGACGGGGAATCTTCTTTTTGTATAGTGCCAAATTCTGGAATTTGGGGCAACTAAACATGGCCTGAAAACATCTTCACATGCATGAGTAGTGTTCCGTTCCTTTGGCATAAATATGGGTCCGCAACAGTGTTCTTTGCCCGCAACCAATTCTCACCATTTTTTTTTTCATTTATAGCCTTTGTATCTTTGCGAGTGATTGGATCGCACGTGCATACGAGGGAAAAAAAACTTTTATGCCTCAACTCACTGTACTGGGGTAAAACTGTCTGTTAGCGAATGGTTCAGTTCTTTAACCATCGCCTGATTCAGTTGAGCTGTTGAAAGCAATCCGTAAGCTAGTACATTGTTAGACCGAATGTGTGTGAGTTGACTCTGCAGCTCATCTCAATCTCGTATGAGACAGACAGTTTTATTACTTCAGCAGAGTAGTGGCTCATGGCATTGGTAGTAGTATATTCTTAGGTTAGCATTCCAACCTGGAACATTTCATTGTTTGTCCTTAATCTAGCACTGGGTCGTTGATGGCCGTGCAAAAGAACCATTACTTAATTCCTGGAGATCTGCACAGTTGTCACGGGCACAGTCTGACTGGCAAGTCACGGGAGTACTCGGCCTTCAATCAATCAAAGTAGACGCAGCCAGCATTTCTCTTTAATGCCTGTGGAATATGTTGACTAGATCTGTGGCCAAACTGGAGTGAAGAACCGTCCTGAAGCGAAGGCAAGTGGCAACCACGGGACTGAATGGCCCATCCTGCAATGGCTTAGGCCCCGTTTAGTTCCATCCAAAAGCCAAAAATTTTTGCATAGTAACCGTCACATCGAATCTTGCGGCACATGCATGGAGTACTAAATGTAGACGAAAAAAAAACTAATTACACAGTTAGTCGAGAAATCGTGAGACGAATTTTGGTTCAGTTGCAATGTCTGGTGCTTGCTCCCTCCAGTAGTTTCTTCCTTGTCTCTGTGTGAACACATGTTGTGTGAACACTTGTTTGCGAGCCTAGGAAACTGACAACCCTCATGGTTTCCCACCATATTCCTTCAGCTCTGAAGCAGGGACAAACAAGATAGCAGTGGTGTTCAGTAAGGGCCTGTTTAGTTGCTCGCCCGGATCGGCGCTTCCAAAATTTTGTTTACTGTAGCGTTTTGTTTTTATTTGGTAATAATTGTTCAATCGTTGACTAATTAGGCTCAAAACGTTCGTCTTGCAAAGTACAACTAAACTGTGCAATTAGTTTTTGATTTCGTCAATATTTAATACTCCATGCATGTACCATAAGTTTGATGTGACGGGGAATCTTATTTTTGCATAGTGCCAAATTCTGGAATTTGGGGGCAACTAAACATGGCCTAAGCTTCTATGGTAAGGAACGCGATGTGTAGCCTTGTGTGAAACTACGGGTAAAAAATGGTTGCAGGATGTCTAATTTGAAACTGCTATTGTCCCTAGGTTATCTGACGAGAAATATATGTATGGATTGAACTGTAAAACTGTTGGTTCTGACCACCAGTTGTTGTTTCCCATTGCAGCACCTGCACCATCCACAGCCGGGGGATCATCGAGTGGCGCGGCGGCCAGTTCTCCAATGACGGCGACCGCTCTGGTGGCTGCCGTGGCAGGCTCCGCTGCTCGCCTACTGCTACCTCTTCTGAGGATCTCTACTGCCTCGCATCGCATGCTATGCCGTCCATGCTGTGGCTGAGTGACTATGTATGACGATTAATTTACCTTGTGGAGCTGCGCGTTAGTTCAGTTACCCTGTTCTTGAGATAATGTTGTTGATTGTGGTGGTGGTGTTCGGTGTTCTATATTTAGCTGATTCCCCGTGCTTGAATTGATCCGGTTATCGGTTTTGAGTCTTGCCAAAACCATGGGTTGTACGATTCGCCGCCTGCCAATAGCATCTGGCGTGTTTGCGTTCGCGCTTTTGCCCTGGCCGGCGCGGCCGTACATGCTTTGTGGTCACGCTGAGCGGCGAAATCGGCTGAAACTTTATTATTGGGCCATACGCTAGTACAAAGCAAAAGGACCATGCGCTTGTTAGGCTAAAATTAGTGGACGGCCCGACGCGGCAGTGTTTGTGCGAGGAGCAACCAACCAAAAACGGAAAAAATTAAAAGGCAAGCGGAACGTTTTGCGCTGAAGCTGTGCACTCGCGGCTCGGCAGCACATCTGCACATGCATAGCAAGGCCAGTAGCCCAGTACCGTCATGTGGGCCGTTGCATGGTTCGGCCCATGAAATGAATAGCCAGGAAAGCGTCTCTATAGCAGCATCAAGTGATTCTCAAAAAAAAAAAAAAAGGAATTCTCAAAAAGTTCTAAAAAAAAGGAAAAAGTCTATATTACATCCCTTAACTTTTGTGAAAGTCTAATTTTTCTCCCTGAACTCTAAAACCAGATAAACTACCTCCCTGAACTTTTAAAACCGTTCGTTTTACCTCCCTGATCGGTTATAAGTGGTTTTCAAAGACGGTTTTGTCTTTTTATTTTTTATTTGTTTTGGCTAAATCATTGAAAAATCATAGAAAAATTATAAAATGGAAAATCTAATTTTGTTGGACTCCACATAAGTAGATCTACACAGTGAACATATAATATAGTGTGTTTTAGTATATTTTTTTTGTTTGAGCTTTAGATCTGTGTTTTTCTATAATTAATTCACAGCTGCAGTTTCAATGGTCCAATTGTTGTGAAATTTGACCGTTTCTTTCATCAAGTTTGACCGTTTCTTTCATTTATTTTTCTTTTTAATTTTCTTTTCTCTTTGCAATTTTATACTTTTGTTTTTCCTACGTTGTGACGATTAAAAGAATAGTATTCCCTAACCTAATTGTTTCATAGTGTTATCTACCAACCTATAGTACATTGGTGCTATGTATTTATCCTTTGTATTGAGTTAGAATGTTCGAATCGGTTTTCATTAGTTGGTGTTCCCGATTTAGATTATGGGTCTTCGACCGTTTTATCGACGTGTAGGGCTGGACGAAAAGCTAGCAGCTCGTTCGACTCGGCTCGTTAGTGGCTCGGCTCTCAACGAGCTGCCAGCTTGTGAGCTTAACGAGCCAATGCTGTTTACCTTAAACTTATATTAGTTTTGTATGGTTTGATGTCTTGCACTTTACAATTGATTGACGACTAGATCTTACGGATGAAAATGGGTCAGATACGGACGGATATCACTGATATTACATTTGTTTTCGTATTTCTGTCCGGGTTCGGATTCGAATACAGATAGTGTCAACCATACCGGATAGGATACAACTGGATATCGACATCATAAATATGCGATCTGAGTATTCGGATACGGATACGGTATCGGATGTTGAATATCCGAACTCGGATATGGACAGATCTGAACCCCTTTAAATGGATTCGGTCTCGAATACGTTCGGAAAATATCCGTACCGTTTTCCACCGTTTCACCCCTGCTAGATCTAGATCATATAACCTTGGGATTACTATGACTATCACTTTGTTTTAAATGGATTATGGATTCATTATGTATGGTATTGTATTGAGTATGAAACATGAATGTATGATGTAGTACTATGATATGTTGTTATACTTGTATATAAGTCAACATATATTAATTTATTTGTTTGATTTATGGGCTTATGGATATGTTGCTTTTGTATTATTACTATTCTCAAGCTTCAAATAAATACATATATTATATTCTGTGCATTTTGTATGTCTTGGCTCGCAAGCCAAACAAGCCGAGCCGAGCTAGGTCGTTATCAGCCCTATCGATGTGTTCCCGATTGTTGCGTTTTCAATTTTCGTTCGTTTTCTCGAACCGACTTTCTTAATTATGTTTCTGAATAAAAATATAAACTCAAAAGTGGTTAGAGGTTTTCTATGACTGCTTTCATCCCTACTCATTGAATCGGAACCCATCTATAAAGATATTATATTTCTATATTTAAAGAAATATCTATGATATATATATGAACTGATTCGAGAATTCAATTAGTATTCCTATTGCATTTGAGATATTTTTCATAAACACATGCGTGTCGCACGGGCATATTTGCTAGTATATTATATTTTGTGCATTTTGTATGTTTTGGCTCGCAAGAAGCCGAGCCAGCCCTGTGTCCCGATTGTTGCGTTTTCAATTTTAGTTCGTTTTCTCGACCGACTTTCTTAATTCTGTTTCTGAATAAAAATATAAATTCAAAAGTGGTTAGAGGTTCTCTAGGACTGTTTTCATCCCTACTTTTCCAGCGTAATGACGGGTGGCTAGCAGAGGCCCACCCAGGCTCCCACCTTGGTCTTGTGCGTGCTGCAAATGGGTCGGGCGTCTTGCTCCGCCGAAACCCAAGCTTATGTGGGGTACAACTGCATGGGATATACTTCCTCCGTTCTAAAGTATTTTTTAAACAAATGTTATTATCTTCTTCTTTTTCTTGAGGATATCTCTTGGATTTTAGCACATGTCGCTATTAGTTTCTAGATTAGAGGACGACTGTTTCATATTTTTTTGTAAGTGCAATGCTATTTTTTCAGATAAATCTTTAAATGTTATTCAGCCTGTTCGTTTGGCCGTGACTTGTCATAAACGATCGTAAATTTTCAGCCGGAACAGTATTTTTCTTTCACACAAATCAGCCAACAGTACTTTTTCATGAACCAGCAACGATACGAACCAGCCAACCGAACAGTCTGATTTATTGTAAGATGGAGGGAGTTCCGTGCAAACAAAAGTATCGTCACCCTCACCAATAGTGACAGCTTGCTTGATCTTTTTACTAAAATATCACGATTGGTAGTAAATCCTATGACAGTTCGAATAATAGAAGAATGAGCTTGCTAGCGTCCGGATGTCCGGACGGATGGGGTGTCCGGACGTCCGTGCCTACAACCATTTCCCACGACGTTTCTGTTCGTGTTTCGCGTGCACACGGGGCCCGCACCTCTCCCCGAACGTCACCAGCATCGAGAAGAGGGAGAGGGTGGCGGATGCCGGCCGACGACGGGAGGAGGAGATACCGAGGCGAGGCAACAGAAAGTGAGAATGGAAGATACAACACCCAATCTACTTTTGAGACATCCAGATGCAACATACGTCAGAAGGTAGATGAAACACTTAAAATATGTATCTAAAACAGTTGCAAAAATATATGAAAAACACTTGAAAAACATTGTAAAACATGCACAACATCCAGGTAAAACACTTATAAGGGCAGGTAATTGCTACACGTCAATTGTCTCGTACGTCGTCTCATGCAGTGCCACATAGTATTTTTACTGATGTGGAGGAAAGAGAGAGGGGAGAGAGAAAAAGGTCATTGTTTCACGAAACAACCACCTCATGAGCTAACTATGAGACAATTATTCTACTATTGTATGAGTTGTTGTTGCCATGCAACTCACAACTTTACTTTTATTCTATACAAGGTAGCGTGCTCGTGCGTTGCTACGGGATAGCTAACATTTTGCAATAAAAATACATGGATCGCACGATAAGATAATAATACTGTAAAAATAAAATACCAACGTTAAAGTGATATTTAATCCAAAAAGCAAAAGTTTATGAATTTAACACAGTCACGGAGTGCGCGGCGTCGCAGGCTCACAAACTCTACTTTATAGACCTTTCCATGATGCGGCTAAGATAATGTTTTATATTGATAGGAAGAAATCTTCGATATCCATTTCTTTCGTGCTCACAAACTAATGACCCTGGTGCAACAAAGAGAAATACAAAGGAGCTATCCTCCTGAATGCGCGGAACCAACGCCACTACGATCGTGCCATCCCACGACCACTGGTATGGTGTTGTTTAACACTATTGTTCATTATTATCGCTAACTTGCTTCGTTGGTTTTATTCAAGTAATTTATGTTTGTAATTATGCAGGTGCTAATTCGGTTGATCCCACATTGGCACATGAGAAAAGTGGGGAAAGTCGACAAAACTCATGGTTTTGAGATCATACACGTGTAATAGTTATGAATGGTTACAAAATGAAATATTATGAACAAAACACTCAAAGTGTCATTTTTATAATAATAATATAACACATGTTCAATTTTTATTATGCCATCACACAAGTGTATATACAACATCTCCGTGTAGAGTATGATAAACCATTTAAAAATACCTAGCAACAACAACAAATATGGTATTAGTGAGATATTATTTGTACAATATAAATTAAATGGAAAAAAGCATTGTATGCGATAGTAATGTTCTGTTACCTCGCCTATGGCGTTAGAACCTCCTTAAATACAATATTCTTCGTGAAAGTTCCATCCGCTATTGGGGTCTTCTTATCCTTATCTTTTTTATTTGATGCATTCTTATTTTTCCCCTCGGCATTCTTTTTAGCATTTTTCTTCTCTATCTTTTTGGCCTCCTCCTCTTGTGCCTCCACTATCAGGCGGAAGGGCAAGGATCTTAATATTGGTTCTTGACGTGGCTCTAGACATCGTAACATACAACTGACCGTGAGAGAACACGGGTGCGGGTAAGTGCACACCCACGTTCGGGATAGTTTGGCCCTATGACTTGTTGACTGTCATGGCAAAGCTCAGCCTGATAGGAAACTACTTCATCTTAAACTAGAACGGAAACATCTCGTCATTAGACGAGCATAGCGGTATTCGAGGAAGGAATACCTGCTTCCCAGCATGCTACCCCACCACGATTTCCGCGTCGATTGTATTTCTTTAGAACCCCGCACCACCAGCCTTGTACCGTTGCATAGCTGAAAGGTCCTTGTTTGATTTTGGTAATTGAGTGACAACCTAGGTGGACTAATTGTGTTTATGTGAGATACACAGGTGATTAGTCCACAGGTAAATGTGTGTGAGCAACATATGCCATGAAGGTGAAAATGGTTTGGAGATGTTGCAAAGCTCACACATGTGATGATGAAGGAGCTTAAATGCACATGAGACATGATATTGAGTCATGTGATCAAGGTGGAGAAGATCAAGACAAGACTTAGCTTGATAGACCGTTTTGCAAGCGTGAAGGGCAAGTCGAGGGCTTTTGGAGTGATGGACCGCGTGGCGGTGAAGCTTGAGCAAGACTTGGCGCCGATGGACGATATCAACGGTGAAGAGCAAGTAAAGTCAAGATCGATGAACCAATATGATTATGTGATGATATGAAGTGGATCATATCATTGTTGATCATGTTGGTGCATGTGTTGCATCAACGTTGGAGGAGATGGAATGGAATGCGCAAAGCAAAGGTATAACCTAGGGCATTTTATTTCACCGGTCATAGGTGTGTAGAGAAGTTTATGACCGGGTTTAGGATAGATGGCCGTACTATCAAGAGGAGCAAACTTGTTTGCATATCGGTCATCTAGTGCCACTCGAGTGATCTAACTTTGCATCGTCGCTAGGATCGAGTGGCGTGGCTAACATCCGTTGGGAAATGATTGTGAAAAGCTAACACACATACACATGGTGGTGTTGGCACATTTACAAAGCAGATGGAGTTGGAGTTGATGTCAATCAACTTGGTGAAGAAACTCCACCAGCGGACCGCCCATAGAGTGCGAACAGTCCGACGATACCACCGGCGCCCTACACAGAAAAGAGGGTCTCACAGAGTGCACCGAACCCTGGCACTGGAAGTGACCGGACGCTGGCAGGGCGTGTCTGGTCAGGCTGATGTATGGTGATGCAGGAGCTAGAGTATGACCGGACGCAGGGCTGCGTCCGATCACATGCGACCGGATGCATCCGGTCAAGGTCGGTACCTTACTGTAAACGACCGGACGCTAAGGGTCCAGCGTCCGGTCAGTTGAAGCTGCTGCGTTCAGTCAGAAGATGATCGTTGAGATCGAAAGAATGCCGTTGAATGTAGGTGACACGTGGCTGTCATCAGGTGATCGGACGCTGAGGTCCAGCGTCCGGTCAACACGACCGGAGCGTCCGGTCGACCCGACAGTTGCCCAGTGAAGGGGTAACGGCTAGTTTAGCCCTTGGGGCTATAAATAGAAGTGTCCTTTGGTCATGACTGGTGTTGAGCACCTTGGGGGACTTTGTGTCCATGCTTGAGAGTGCTTAGGAGCCCTCCATCTCACACATACTTGATAGTGATCATCCGATTGTATGAGTGAGCGATTCTAGTGCGATTGCATCATGAGGTTGCATCGAGTGGCACTAGGTGATCGAGTTGCAAGCCGGTGGTGCTTATTACTCTTGGAGGTTGCCACCTCCTAGACGGCTTGGTGGTGGTCTCCATCGAAGCCCACAAGAAGCTTGTGCGGTGCTCCGGAGAAGTGCTTTGTGAAGGGCATTGTGCTCGCCCCGTGGGAGCCGCGAAGAGCAACTTTAGTAAAGCGTGTCATTGAGCTACCCTCACTTTCGAGGTAGGTTCTTATGGCGCCCGATGTGCGGGCTTGGAGGGTGATGCTAATTAGTCACCGAACCACTAAGTTAGCGGTCGACACAACGGGGACTAGCGTGTTGGCAAACACGTGAACCTCGGGAGAAAAATCATCGTGTCAACCTTGTTCTTCCCATTGGTTTGCATCCCCGTTACACAAGCTTGCATTTACTTTCATATACATTAAGCTTGTGTTGTTGCTTTTGTAATTAGTTAGCTTGTGTAGCTTGCTAGTTACCTTCATGCTTGTGTAGCATAGAAGTAGCTCCCTTGTGTGGCTAATTTGGTTTGTGTAACCTTGTTAGTCACATTACTTAGTTTGTGTAGCTAAGTAATTGCGCTCTCTAATTTGGCATTGGTTGCCTTGTTATTGAGCATTGCTAGTGAGCTTAGTTGGCTTTGTGCTTTTGCTTACTAGCATGTGTAGGAGCTCCCTTGTGCTTAAAGTACTAGTGGTATAGGTTTATGTGACCTTGCTTCTAGAATTGGTTAGGAGAGCTCTAGCTAGCCCGGCACCTTTGTTGCTTGATTAGTATCTTTGCAAGGTGCTAGTGAACATAGATAGAGGGGTGTAGTCTTGGCTAGACCAATAGTTTTAATTCTACACTTGTTTCGGTTAGCCAACGTGATTAAGTTTTAAAAAGGACTATTCGCCCCCCCTCTAGTCGCCATCTCGACCCTTCAAGTGGTATCAAAGCCCGGTCTCTCATCTGTGGTCTTCACCGACCCAAGAGGATGGCAAACTTTGGGCTAGAAGTTGTTTGTGACACACACATTTTTTATAGCACACACTATGCACGGTGGAAACGTTATGTGCTTGATCATTTCCGTGAATTGGGTCCCAAGGCATGGTGGATCATTGTTGTTGGTTTTTCTTGTGATGCCTTGGATAAGGATAACCTCACCCAAGCACAAGAGGATTGCCTACAACTTGATCATCATGCTCTTTATTATCTAACGTGTGCTATACATGATGATATTTTTAGACGTGTGTGGGACTTGGAGAGTGCTCATGAAATGTGGCTAGCACTCCAAGCCTTTTACGGTGACTCCTCCACATGGGATGATGATAAATTCAAGAAGGAGGATGAATCAAAGAAGGAGGCGCATGAGTGTGTTGAGCATAACCACAATTTAGTGATTGTGGAAGATTGCTCCATCTCATGGTCAAGTGATGATAATGATCAATCTACTACAAGTTCACTTGACAAGGTTGATGATGATGCCACAAGTGTTGCAAGTGATGATGCTACCCCATGCACACTTGATGGTGATGATGGTTCATGCTCAAGCTATGATGAAGATGCTACTACATGCTCTCCAACCACACCACATTGTCTCATGTCACAAGGTGACACTAAGGTATCAAATGATAATGTGGTTGATCATGTTGATTCATATGATGAGCTTGTTAGTAGACTTGCTAGCATGACCATGTCTTTAGAAAATGAGAAAGCTAAAACATTGAAATTAGAAAATGAAAACTCATTTCTAAAGAACTCTTGTGAAGAACATAAGAAATTACTTGATGCTTATAAATCTTCACTTGATGAGCTTAAATTGAATCATGAGACACTACTTGCATCTCATGATGAATTATTAGAACAACATGCTTCTCTCATTAAAGTGTTTACAAAGAAACTTAAAAATAATGAGAGCTCATCACATGGATCAAATGATAAATTGCAAAACGTTGCTAACCCTTGTGATGTAAGCAAGAAGCATGTATCCACCTCTTGTGATGATTTATTAGATATGCCATGCTCTTCACAATTAGATGCTTGTTCTACTTCTATGTCTTGTGAGACTAACATTTTGAAGGAGAACATTGAGCTCAAAAGTGAAGTGAAGAAATTGAGCAACAAGTTAGAGAGGTGCTACAACTCTCAAGTCACCTTTGAGCATATGTTGAAAACTCAAAGAAACTTTGGTGACAAGAGTGGAGTTGGCTTCAAGACTAGCAAAGTCAATCATCAAGAAAGCCGCAATGACATAAGTAGCATTGGCTTCAACAAGAGCAAGATCAAGGGCAAAAGATGGGGCAAGAGAAGATATGAAAGAGAGATGAAGAAGCAAGAACAAGAGAAGCTCTCTCATTTCATGTGCTTCAAGTGCCATGAAGTGGGACATCTTGCAAATGGTTGCCCCAACGAAGAAAAGCTCAAGTTGAAGAAAGAAGAAGAGAGGCTAAGGCATGTCAAGTGCTTCAAGTGTCGCACTTGGGGTCATCTTACCTCAATGTGCCCAACCAAGCAATTGGTGAAGCAATAAGTGAAGCCTCAACCAAAGCCACAATTTGAGCAAAAGAAGACACCCCAAGAGCAAATCAAGATCAACCATGAAGATGGTGGTGACTTGATGATAAATAAAAAGAAAACAAGAAGGGGTGGAAAGGCAAGGCATCCAATGCAAATTCAAGATGCCAAGATGATGAGCAAGAATGACAATGAGAAGAAAGTCTATGCTCACATCAAGTGCTTCAAGTGTGGAAGTATGGGACACTTTGCCTTTAAGTGTCCTACCAAGCTTGAGAAGAAGGCTCAAGCAATTCATGAGAGGCAAGGCAATGAGAAGCACCACATGAGCAAAGAAGAGAAGGCTCAAGCAAAGAGAAAGTGTTACTCATGCTGGGAAAGGGGACACATGGCACATTCATGTCCCCTAGGTGATATTTATAAGCCTACTTAAATTGTTGATAATAATGTGCTTAGAAAGGATGGCAATAGTGCCTTATTGGTTGCAATTGTAAAACATCCCGCTATTCATACTAAGGCTATGCCTAAGTATGTTGCTCCTAACTTAAGAGGACCCAAACTTATTTGGGTACCATCAAAAAGTGGATGATTGATTGTAGGTACCATCGGCATTGGAGACTTGATTCAATTGTGTTCATATTAATCATCATATGTTGAATCAAGCATTGAAGCTTAGTGCATATCTAACCCAATGCTAAATGAAAATTGAATGAAGTCCAAGTGCTACAACATACAAGTGTCATATTCAAGTTGTGGTAATTTATTGGAATATTTGATGACTTGCAAATAATTGAGTTGAAGCTTGCTAGTTGGATGATCATGAGCTAACCAAGGTATATCACTTGTTGATCATTTCATTCGGGTGCATATGAGTTGATTGAATTGGATAAATATGCAATGTTGCTTGCTATGAGATGTTTGAATGGATAATTGCTTAGTAATCAAGTTTGGATTGATTTGTGTTGGATAAATTCATGAGATGACTTTTAGTAAGTGGTTTGAATGGATATATGTCTTATGGAAGTATTCAAACAAGTTAGTATTAAGTTTGATTCATATTTGATGAAGTATAGCTCAATTGTTGAAATCTATCCTATATTGCAAAATCTGAGCTAGCTGTGAACTTAGCCATGTTTGAGAAATTAAAACTTATTGGATTGGTATGAAAATTGGTGTACATGCTCTAGACTTATGGTATAAGATGCTGTAAAATTTTCATGAGAATTGGATAAGAAATGCTTCAGTTTTGGAGTGGATCTTGTCAGCTATAATGCAGCAGTTTTCAGCATGTAGCAGTGGTGGAAGAATTAAAATATGGCAGCAATATAGAAGTCAAATGGAGCTCAAATTTTTACAACTGCTAAGATAACTTAGTATTGCACACCTCCACCAAAATTCGTGGTATTTGGATTTGTACTTTGGGAGATATGCTTATTTCTTTGAAGGGTACAAAATCTATCAGAAAAGTGACAAATGTTGGATTGATCTAGAGTCACTTTGATTGAAAGGTCCTCAAGTTGGAAACATGTTTACAAGTGTTTGAGGTACCTAAGTTTGGTTTTGAGATGATCTAAAAAGCATGACAAGATATAAGTACAAGGCTATTTTGATTATAGAGTGTACTTTGCACACCGTTGGTACTCAAATTGAAAGATCAAGATCAAACTCAAGATGAAGTTGAAGGTTAAGTTCTAGTGACTATTGGAAATCATTTGGTAGAAAGAAAAAAACTTAAACAAGAAGAAAGAAAAGGACTTAAAGAAGGAATCAAGGTTACTCATCAAGTTAAGTCCATCACTTGGATCAATCAATCAAGTCATTTCAAGTGAGTGTTAACAATGGTTCTTGGAGAGAGGTCACTTCTCCCTAGTGTAGGGGCTTGCCGCCTATGTGTAGGTGAACCAAGTGTGGTACTTGGAAGGCTAACATGGAAGTGGTGATCCGAGGGACATTTGAGATGCTTAGTTGAAGCAATCAAAAGGATTGATCAAGAAAAGCAAGCAACACCCAAAAGAGAGTTAATCATGGTATTTCAAGTAGTATTTTCACATTGATGCTCTCATGCAAGCAAAGATCAAAAGATGAAGCAAGTCAACCACAACAATAAAGTGCACTTGATCATTAGTGGTATTCATTTCATATGGGTGAAGAAGGGATTTCAAATTGGTATCTATTGGTCTTCACCAAGTTTATAATTGGACTTCACATTGCAAATTGGAGTAATGACTTGAAATCTATGAGACTATTATCTACTCCAACATAGCAAAGGTATCATTGTAATGTGCATGATCATTTCATCCCTTACTAGTATGCATTTAGTGCATATAGTACATGCTTCATAGGATCATGCATAACAAATGAAATGTTTAAATTCATAGTCTACCACTATTGCTTGAATGATTAATTGATCTAGTGGTTAGTATATGAATTTGTTCATGAGCTAGTAAACCCAAGTACTTGATTTTAATTTGGATTGCTAAACAAGTAACAAGTACAACATTGACAAGATAACCCTTAAAAGAGGTGTGAAGAAGCTTGTCATTGGTTCAAACCGGACTTGGAAGCTTAGGCAAATTAATTTAATTCAAGTCAACATAAAAGCTCATGATAAATAATAAGAGTACAAGCACAAGACAACAATGCAAATGGATATCTAGTTTGTATGTTTCAAGTGGTATCTAGACTCAAGTATTTCATTAAGAATTCACAAGTGATGTTTAGATAAACCCACAAGTGATATCCTATAAGTAGTACTCATAAAGATAGCAAATGTTCAAGAAATGATCAAAATTGACAAATCCAACAAGTGGTTCTATACTAGAAAATTCTTTAAAATGGTATCACACCTTTAATTGATATCCTACAATTGGTATCAATCATGCAAAAGATGGTTCCACAAGTGATCCTCAACTTTAAGTAATCATCAAATGAAGAATGCATCCCTCACCTACAAGAGCTTAAGTATTAAAAAAAGGGATGACCCATATATAGAATGATAAGATACAAGTAATACAAGTTAAAAGTTCAAAATGGTATCTACAAGTAGTGTCATTCCAACAATCAAGTAATGTCCATCAAAAATGTAAAATTCAAGTCTCCACCATCTACCCCAAAGTGCATACCTTTGCATCAATAAGAAGCATACCTTTTATAGAAATTGATGACAAAGGGGAAGAAATTGTACAAAGATATGAAAGATATGGGGAAAGATTATACAAACATAAGAGATTGTACAAAGGGAAGAGATAGGACATGGACATGAACAAAGGGGGAGCAACATTGGAGAAAAGAAGGATCAAAATTCTTGGATAAGAGAAGCACACAAATAGGGGGAGAAAGCTCATGAACTTTGTTTGATTGCATTTGATATAAGCATATTCATGTGCTTACTTGCATTGCATAAGTCCTTAAAATTCAATATGCATGCTTGTGTGGTGTATGCTAGTTATAGAACTTGAATGATGATTTGATAACTAGCATGCATAGGATGATAGCTAGACACTTGGTATATTCTTTAAGTAATTCTAGTACCTTGATTTTAATGTTGATCTCATGAGGTATCTAGTGCTTTTATTTCCAAGTGATATCTAGCTAACCATGGTGCTAAGGATGAACTTAAAGGTGCAACTCCGATTGGTATCACACTTCAAAGGTTTATTCTATACACCTTAGCATCATTCGGTAGTAATTACTCTCCCACAATTTAAATCTATGCATATGTGCAAGCTTAAAATTAAATACTCTAGCACATATGTAGAGGAGCTAATACTACCATTTCGGGTTTGTGGTACTTGTCCAAAATCATATTCACGTGGTAAAATTGCTTGGGCAAGCAACATGAATCCAAAAGAGCTTAATTTCCATATCTTTGTAGAGTTGTCATCAATTACCAAAAAGGGGGAGATTGAAAGGTCCTTGTTTGGTTTTGGTAATTGAGTGACAACCTAGGTGGACTAATTGTGTTTATGTGAGATACACAGGTGATTAGTCCACAGGTAAATGTGTGTGAGCAACATATGCCATGAAGGTGAAAATGGCTTGGAGATGTTGCAAAGCTCACACATGTGATAATGAAGGAGCTTAAATGCACATGAGACATGACATTGAGTCATGTGATCAAGGTGGAGAAGATCAAGACAAGACTTGGCTTGATAGACCATTTTGCAAGCGTGAAGGGCAAGTCAAGGGCTTTTGGAGTGATGGACCGTGTGGCGGTGAAGCTTGAGCAAGACTTAGCACCGATGAACGATGGCAATGGTGAAGAGCAAGTAAAGTCAAGATCAATGAACCAATATGATCATGTGATGATATGAAGTGGATCATATCATTGTTGATCGTGTTGGTGCATGTGTTGCATCGACGTCGGAGGAGATGGAATGGAATGCGCAAGGCAAAGGTATAACCTAGGGCATTTCATTTCACCAGTCATAGGTGTGTAGAGAAGTTTATGATTGGGTTTAGGATAGATGGCCGTACTATCAAGAGGAGCAAACTTGTTTGCATATCGGTCATCTAGTGCCACTCGAGTGATCTAACTTTACATCGTCGCTAGGATCGAGTGGCGTGGCAAGTTGAGTGGCTAACATCTGTTGGGAAATGATTGTGAAAAGCTAACACACATACACATGGTGGTGTACACTTGGTGGTGTTGGCACATTTACAAAGGAGATGGAGTTGGAGTTGATGTGAATCAACTTGGTGAAGAAACTCCACCAGCGGAGTGTCCGCCCGTAGAGTGCGGACAGTCCGATGGTGCCACCGACGCCCTACACAGAAAAGAGGGTCTCAGAGTGCACCAGACGCTAGCACTGGAAGTGACCAGACACTGGCAGGGCACATCCGGTCAGGCTGACGCATGGTGACGTAGGAGCTGGAGTATGACCGGACATAGGGCTGCGTCCAATCACGTGCGACCGGACGCGTCCGGTCAAGGTCGGTACCTTACTGTAAACGACCAGATGTTAAGGGTCCAGCGTCCGGTCAGTTAAAGCTACTGCATCCGATCAGAAGATGACCATTGAGATTAGAAGAATGCTGTTGAACGTAGGTGACACGTGGCTGTCATCAGGCGACCGAACGCTGAGGTCTAGCGTCCGGTCAACACGACCAGAGCGTCCGGTCGACCTGACAGTTGCCCAGTGAAGGGGTAATGGCTAGTTTAGCCCTTGGGGCTATAAATAGAAGTGGCCTTCGGCCATGGCTGGTGCTAAGCACCTTGGGGGACTTTGTGTCCATGCTTGAGAGTGCTTAGGAGCCCTCCATCTCACACATACTTGATAGTGATCATCCGATTGTGTGAGTGGGCGATTCTAGTGCGATTGCATCATGAGGTTGCATTGAGTGGCACTAGGTGATCGAGTTGCAAGCCGGTGGTGCTTGTTACTCTTAGAGGTTGCCACCTCCTAGACAGCTTGGTGGTGGTCTCCATCGAAGCCCATAAGAAGCTTGTGCGGCGCTCTAGAGAAGTGCTTTGTTAGGGGCATTGTGCTCACCCCGCGGGAGCCGCGAAGAGCAACTTTAGTAAAGCATGTCATTGATCTACCCTCACTTCCAGGGTAGGTTCTTGCAGCGCCCGACGTGCGGGCTTGGCGGGTGATGCCAATTAGCCGCCGAACAACCAAGTGAGCGGTCGACACAACGGGGACTAGCGTGTTGGCAAACATGTGAACCTCGGGAGAAAAATCATCGTGTCAACCTTGTTCTTCCCATTGGTTTGCATCCCCGTTACACAAGCTTGCATTTACTTTCATATACATTAAGCTTGTGTTGTTGCTTTTGTAATTAGTTAGCTTGTGTAGCTTGCTAGTTACCTTCATGCTTGTGTAGCATAGAAGTAGCTCCCTTGCGTGGCTAATTTGGTTTGTGTAACCTTGTTAGTCACATTACTTAGTTTGTGTAGCTAAGTAATTGCGCTCTCTAATTTGACATTGGTTGCCTTGTTATTGAGCATTGCTCGTGAGCTTAGTTGGCTTTGTGCTTTTGCTTACTAGCATGTGTAGGAGCTCCCTTGTGCTTAAAGTACTAGTGGCATAGGTTTGTGTGACCTTGCTTCTAGAATTGGTTAGGAGAGCTCTAGCTAGCCCGACACCTTTGTTGCTTAATTAGTATCTTTGCAAGGTGCTAGTGAACATAGATAGAGGGGTGTAGTCTTGGCTAGACCGATAGTTTTAATTCCGCACTTGTTTTGGTTAGCTAACGTGATTAAGTTTTAAAAAGGACTATTCACCCCCCTCTAGTCGCCATCTCGACCCTTCAATAGCATATTGGCCGGGTCAATATTCCTAAGCAATATGACAGGACACCCAAGCTTGAGCTTCAAGACGTGTGGAGGCAGCCCGTTGGGGGTCAAACTGTTAAGGAACTCCGATGGATAGTAGTTATGTGGATCATCTACCGCAGAGTCAAAACTATGATACACCGTCTCGGCGCCCTAGAACATATCAGTCATTTTCATATTGATCATGTCCACCCAATCGTTATGTGTAGATAAAATCGCTCTGGTGGTGATGTAGTCTTTGTCCGTCATGTTTGCATTTAGATCTGGAAAGATGATGTTGATCAATGTATGAAGATCTTTCTCAGCATCGCCAGAGTACATGACACATATCTCATCTGGAATACGTACATTGCCATCTCCATTAACCTCTTTTGTTCCACCACCAATGCGCAACAGATAATCTGCAAACCACGGGTCACTCTAAGCCCTCATGTTGCGGATGAGCTTTAGGTGGCGCATGGATTCCCAAAGATACGACCTTCGTAGAGAGGAAGGCATCTGGAATAAAGTAGTTTCAGCTAGACATTCATCAAGTGTATTATCTTCTTTGATTAGACCCCTCCTTTCTGTAGCTTCACAGAACGAAGGTAGTAGCACGCCATCAACCGTCCTCAGATGTTCCTATGAGGTAGCACCAGCAACATTGTTCAAGAGAACACGAAGAAAGTAACATTCTCCCTTAGCAGGATGAGCCGAGATGACTCTTCCAACTTGAAAATGGAGTTTTTCCTTTTCTGCCAGAATTTACCATCAGACTACCAGGTAAAGTGCCTCGAGAAGTCCTGATACAAGATTCCACGGGCTTCCTCATGATGCCTATTAACGATCCATTCGACCTTATCCCATTTATGAAATGCCACCATGTGCATGTCGGGTAGATGAAGCTACAGCTACTGTACTGGTGGATGGTTCTTGCTCAAGTCAAAGCCATATATCCTCCATAGTGCTTCTGGAGGCGTCACCCACCGGGCATCTCTATATTGCTTGATCTCATCAATGTTCCCTTTCTTGTCTGCTTTGTCGGTCTCCCTCATCACCATCGATGCCCTATCATGTCCCTTGTATATTTATTTGAATAGATACTTTACTGATTTAATGCTCCCATAGGCCTCAACATTGATATGGCAGTTGAAGGTACGTAGCAGGCAAGGGTTGTAAGGCATGACCCATTGATTGTCTAGGTAATGGCCTTGAACTTTTAGCATGCGGCCATCATTGCGTCACCGATAGATGGGGTACGAATCCTTTCCCTGTGACGTTGCCTCACAGAATGGGCACGAGTAACGGTTCTTGCATGACCCGCGGCCCACCGTGCATGGACAATATGGATTTAGCGTCCCACAGGGACCATGCATCATATGCTTCGTCACCATCTAGTAGAGCTCAGGGTACTTCTTCTTGTTTGGTAGCTCTGCACTAATAATCATGTCATATTGCTCGGGACATGTGAGCTTGTACTTCCGTTCCATTATCAGCAAGAAGTGTGCATGCGGCAAGCCCCTCTTCTGGAACTCCACTACATATATGTAGGCCTTCACCTTCCCAAGTATGTCTTTCTCCATCAACATTTTCCTCATCGCCTCTAACTTTGCTTTGAAGACCCATGTGACGAGATCTGGGCGGTCCTATGGTGTCTGGCCTAGATAAAGTTCATTCTTGATCTCATCCCAGTTAGGGTTGCACGTCATTGTGAGGAAGATATCAGGTTTACCATACTTTTGCACCAAAGCCATTGCATTCATGTATCGGTGCCTCATATCACGGGGTCCTCTGATGAACGACGAAGATAGCATAGTACGCCTTTCAACATTCTCAGCAGATCCTTCACCCGAATGCATGCTGTCCACCAGGCCTTGGTATAGGTTAGCCCTCAAAGTATCCTAATTGTTCCTCATGTAGTCTAAACGCGAGCTCTCAATCTTGATGTAGGTGTCGACGGCGAACTGCTGGAAAAGACGCCGACCATAGAGTATTGGATAAAATATCCCTGGCCACATCTGGAACTTGTAGCAGTAGTAGTCGCTCACGGAGACACATGTATTCGAAACAGGTTCTACAGGGAGACATTGTTCGAATTAGTATAATGTGTTAACAGAAAAGAGTTTATATTGCATTATTGAAAAGAGTTCAAGTTACCTCCATCATCATCGTCACCATTCTCAGCATGCTTTTTGCATATTGCTTGAGCTCGCTCAACTTGAGCCATAGTCACACCCACTTTTGGAATGCAGTTGTGCCACTCGAGCTCACCCATTAGAAAGAACAGCGGGTATGACAGTGGGTCATAGCATGCATTATATGAGTGGATGCCGTGTATAGACTGATCCTTCCCTTGTAGGAGAACACTATGCTCGAATTGGCCATGACGCTCACTCCCCTCAACCCAGACGGCGGCCACATCTAATGTCAATGGCACATTATATGTTCTTTGGTCAAGCCGTTGGTCAAGGTTCAACTCGACCCGGTAATCCTCTAGATTTTCAACGTGTCCCATACTCCTTAGTTGCTAAGAATAGGGATTCCTATGAAAGATACTAACCAATTGCTCTATAACTACTTTGTCTTTTTGGACGCATTGCTCATGACACTTGCTCATCCGATGCTCGAGGGATGGATCGTCGTCGTAAAAATAAAGCTCGAGGTGTCTCTTTTCGACACCCTCCTCTTTACCAAATGAACGTATGTTATGGTAAATCTGGCCATGGGCACAGAACGTGTAGACACCATAGATTCACATGTTAGTGGTCACATGATCTAAGTGGTAGTATAGAGAAGTAGCCGTTGAAATATTTGATGTTTGCATGAAAGTGCCTAGCATCAGTGTCCGAGCTTTACCACAACCTCATGAGCTCTGGTGGTGTCTCATGAGTTGAAAGATGAATCTTTCCACCCCGACAACAGAATCTAGGCGGTTCACCCTCAAATTTCTGTGAAAGAATGTTTTGACTATTACGCGGTGTACCTTGTCCGGCGAAAAAGTATGCCTCATCCTCTTTCTCATCCTCCTCAAATATGACATCCTCATCATAGTCTGTGCAACACGGCCATATATATGATGAGAGAAACATAATGGCATACACAAAGGGATAAATTTAATGAAGAAAATACCATCCTTGACCATAGAGTCTGGCGTATGAGCTTGTGCATCGTTTGGAGGCATTGAAGAGGTACCATCAACTACAGACGATTGTGTCTGTATACCTATGCAATTATTAGGTGGTGGAATTGGAGGTTCCTGGGTGACACCACCTGTAGTTAGAAAAGTTATGAGTTTTTGGAATAGAAGAGCGAAGGTGAAAGTACCAACAATATATAGTGATCAAGGCTAATTACCGTTGTAAACCACACTCGGTTGAGTTGGGTCGTTCGAATCATTGCACTTTCCATATGCGCACCCTCTGGCCCTTCTTCCAATGTTTGCTTCAAAAGCTCGATTGCGATGAGATAGAAGGGCATTTCTCTCTCCAGTGGTCACTCGCTACCTATGTATGGTCTATGCCGTAGCTAATTCAGGGGTCTAGACTTCTGGATTATGAACTACATATGGTATTTCCATATCGTGTGAAGGCGCTTCAGGCGATTGAGGTGAAGAAGGGAAAATAAGTTGAGGGTTAAAGTGAGGGCTCTCCATGGCGATTGAGTCCGAATGCAGATTGTTGGCTCAACGTTCTCTCACCATCGTATTGTATTTTTTGTTGATCTCTTTTCGTTTCAACTTCTTCTCTTGTGGAGTCATTTGTAGTTTCCTTGCAGTATTTTTTTTGCCGCATACAACTCACGTCGCCTCTTGTTTATTTGCGCCTTTTGTTCAGGAGACATTGCAGCCCTTCGTACTCTATATAGCTCACGCTTATGCTCTTTTGGACATGTGACAAAATTGTTGATGGAAGGGGATGCATTTACAACACCTATATATTAATAAAAAATGTTCGGTCTCAATGTTTAATCGATGAACAACACACAATGATTGAAATTATATGATAATGAATTTACGCAACAGTGTCAGCTACGATGGTGTTCAAACTCGTTTTGTAATTAAAAACAAAGCCACTATTCTATAAAGGCATACCCGTTTCTTGAAAAGTGTCGATATCCGTCTCAGTTAAATTGTCGTCAATATCATCAGGTGCTCCAATGGTTAAAGGGACAACACTGTCTAAAAATTTATTAATATAATAAGTATCCTACACCACCACGATAAGATATTGCTACAGAGAAATCAATATTATTTGCACACCTGTTGGCTGGGCAGACTCCTTTGGAGTCATTTGTAGCATCATTCCTATATTTTTTGGTGTATTTTTTGTTGCATACAATTCGTGTCGTCTCTTATTCTTTAGCGCCCTTTGTTCAGTAGACATTGCAGCATATCGTGCTCTGTCACGATCACGCTTACGTTCATTTGGACACATGACAAGCCGGTTGATGGGACTAGGTGCATATCCTAAACCTATATATCATGGAATGACACTTTAATCAACACACATTAGGATGATGTCTAAGCACAATCAGAATAAACAAACACATGCATGATTTACCAGAATTCCAAGCAATGGATACAAAAGTGTACCCGTTTCAATGTCATCCACGTAACCAGTGCAACCAATGTTGATTAAAGGTACCAGACCATCTACAAATATAACCATACAATACAAATTGAACCATTCCATAAACAAACTATGTCACTTATAGTTGCCACGCCAATAAATACTTATATTCTGCTAATAAGTAACCTGATAATTGTTGCAAGCCATTACTGTAAGTTGATTGCCTATGGAGCCGGTCACTGTTTTTGTCCATTTCATTTGTTGTATTCCCATCTGTAAGTTCAAACATAGTTGATTGTTATTAATTAATCCATACAATAAGCAAACTATGTCAACACGTTAATTGCAGTCGCCGCACCAATAAATACTTTTATTAGTAGAATAAGTAACCTGATAATTCATTGGCGCCATTATTGTTGGTTGAGTGCATATGGAGTTTGTCACTATTTTCGTCTGTTCCATTTGTTGTATTTCCATCTGCAAGTTTGAACATAGTATAAATAAATTGTTATTAATTATAACACATATGGCTTTTAAAGTGACACTCAGCAACACCATCATACCTGTTGAATGAACAGTCTCATTGTTATGGGAATCAACAGGACCTTGGTTATTCATCTTATACCTCTCACGACGTTTCTTGTTTCTTTCACTCCTCTTTTCATCAGACATTGTTGCATACCGTTCTCTATCCCTCTGCCTCTTCTGCTCATTAGGTCACGTATGATTCCCTTCAATAAATTTTCGTGAGTTGCAAACATATGAACATAGAATATGTAGAGATATCTTAAAAGTTTATTTATCTCCATGTGTTGTATTTGTAAGGTCCCCCAAAGGTACCCGATCACCGGTTGGCCTTAGCGTGTCCATAACACTACCTGTCACTTTTAGCAATGTTGTGCCTGTGAAATAATATGCCCAATAAATCTCATTATTGCCAAAAAAAGTTAAATAGGTCGATAATATGCAACCTGAACGAACTGAATAACATTACGAATAAAGCTGGAGTATGCACAATGGAAAAGATGGTCATGAACGGATCACCAAGACCAATAGGCCATATAGATTGCCATCAATGTATTCAAAGTGCACATATGAAAAATGAATGTTGATTTCAAACTGCATTCACAATTATCCTTGCAAGATAGCATGTTCACATTTTTATAGTACACGCCATGTATAAATTCAGAAAATGTGGAATGACACATTGCTAAGAAAAGCATACTATCACCCTGTGCATCCACCAATTTATTTACAATATATGCCAAGCACTCAAGAAGAATAGTAAAGTGCCTGCAACTGCAGGGCCAAGCTACTAAAAAATCATCAAGACCAACCAAGTGACTACTAAAAGTTTCACTATGTTTCAGAGTTTCTGCCCTGGTCTCTCATTCAGGTAACATCAATTATCAGAACAGTTACTTTAGTACAAATTGACAGTCATCAGTGTCGGTAGTTATTTTGTTTAGTCCTCCATTATCTAAGCAAAGAGTTGAATAAGACAATCATATACAATGTGTTATCCAGACATGTGACTAAAGAGCACATTAGGTACAGGAAAGTATGTATTCAGTTTAGGAACTAATAAACTGGGCATTAGCTACTAAAACTACAGTAGGAACTATTGAAACTGCAAAGGTAGACCATGGAACACATAATCTGGCTGTAGTGGGGATTTTGAAGAGAAGCTAAATAAATATGCATTGACATAAATTCAATCTATGTTTAGGACTCTGAAACCTGCATAGCACACCATTGGTTGTTGGATACTGTTGTTCTTGCATCAAATGCCAACACATAAGAATAAGGCTTGCACTAAATCAGAAAATCAGAATAGATATTTAGCAGCCACACAACTGTAGTGCGAGCTTACAGGTGCCATGTAATCACTACAATAGAAACTAACATGATTTTCAATTGGTTCAACTATGAATAATCTCAGGTTTTCTTGCTGCTAGAACACTAAACTTGGGCCAAAAAAGGAAACTAAATTTCACATAGTATTGGTTGATAATAGGGATGGGTGTTTTACCATCAATTTCATACTTTCACTTTCTTCTGTGCTCCTCTTTCGCAGAGATCACCTAGTGACCAACAAAAAAATTTGGATGACAAGGCTACATACATAGATCACTATTCTGTGAACGATTAGCAAATTGGAAGGAGATATCATGAAGTATTAGTTTTGATTATATTAGCAATTAGGGATAGAAGTGTATGACGAATCATTGTAACACAAAACTATGGAAGGGGCGAAACAAATCATTAGGCACGTGTATTATCTCTGTGTCTCCGCATCCAATTCGTTTTATGTGATATATGGATATAGTATGAAATAAAACAGCAACAACCTGCAGTAGCAGAAATGGAAAGGCTGTGATCCAAATATATCTAAATTTCGTGCACACTGATTTTGCTTTACAGAACATAATATTCTGATTAACTGTCAGCATAATTTAAATGGGAAAAAGTTTGGAATAGCTAGTGATTATTTATTTAACTGGAAACTGGAAATATCTTAAGAAAGCCTGCGCGCCATCTTTCTTTCATATAGAATGAGTCATTTCATTAACCTACGATAGCAAGTTAATACTGAGATAGCAAACAACATCTGGTATGTTCATGCCAAATGTGTTGAGGTGCGCAAAAAGTCTCGGTACAGCCGGGACATAATAGTGGATTAGAAAATGAAACGAAATGAATCAAAAGGAAAAAAATTGAACACAGTTTGATCTCCTAGCAGAGTTCCTTTTTTCCAAGCGCAAGTGGGACTTGTGACAGGGTAAGAGGTAAGTCAGGTTTCTATCAGATCATTACCTATAAGGTTGTAGGGAAATTCTGAACACGTGGTTGTTTGGCTGACCTGTTGGCTCGCTGAATAGCAGAGGCAAAGTTCTTTCTGAAAACTGGATGAATTAGATTGCGGATGAAGCTGCGTCCCAAGTGTGCATCTTCGTCTATGATATAGTGGCAGGCGAATAGCATAGTTTATAGGTAGGTTACGAAATAAGCAAAATATTAGTGGATCAAGGAGGAATATCAATCACCTAGGATTAGAAGGTGTATAAGGAGAAATCTAGCTGAAGGTCTGTGGCTCTGGCCGTTGCAGAAATTGGACACCTTGTCACCTGGAAAAAAAGGAAAACATAGTACACACTCGATAATTTAGAATTTTTTTTAAAAAAAATTGTGTTACCACCCAATATATTCTATGGACTAATCATTCAATGTGTCGCAAGATAAAACCCAGATAACCAAGTTTTAAAACACACACCATCTTCGGTACAATATAAGGTAAACTTACAGTGGTGAGTGCAACTACAGCCACTACAGTTAATGCATGACCTTTTCCTGTATTGCCTTTGTTTTACTACTTTGTATTATTAGCATCTTGTCAGATGCACTTGGAAGGAAGCTTATGAAGCATCTCACTATAGAACTGAAACAGGGTTTTGATCAGTGCCCCCAGCAGCTCTTATGTTGCACATTATCTGGTATGACAAATGCGGTCCCTTAATAGCAAAAAAACGTGAAATGCATTACTGAGTACGAACAAATGAAAATGCCATTTTATCACTTGTCAGAATAATCAGTTGAAGCATGCTGGTTGTATTCAAGTATCCTAATCCAGCCTTCACTCTCTGTCTAATAAGCTTGCCACAAACGGAATGTTGGACATATATTGTACATAAAGAAAAAAAAACAAATCATTCATCGCTTGATTCCAAAGCCCCCCACACTGCAACACCCTCCTTGGTGCCAAAAATAGGAGTATAGGACTACAGTAGTAGAATCAGCTTAAACTGTCCATTTGTGTGTATGGTCGGACATGCCTCTCAAAACTCACAGGAGTTGGAATCCACAAAACCACAAAGCCACAGCAACCACCCCCAAACAATTCTTCACAAATCCACGAAACCCAATACGATATCCGTCAAATCCTGCTCGACTTCAGTGCCATGTAGCAGCTACAACAGAATGGGCAAGCACAGCACCAAGGCCAACACAGCACCTGGAATATTCAGTTTTAGTTAATACAATGATCAGTAACTATGTCATTGTTTTTTAGATCATTATAGCAAATATATTATTTTTGTCTTCATCAACTTAGTTTCTGTTCAATGCCTAATATCAGTTTTTTTTGTCGTTTCCCCTTCTGTGTGCATGCTGCTACCGTGAGCTGTCTCTTCAGTTGAATATTTAGAAGTATTTGCTTGTTTATGGGTGTGAAATCATGTTTTATCAAATCGTTTAGGCTAGGAACGATAGGGGAAACTGGTCTGAGCCCAATATAAGCAAGTTTTGCCAAATCTGGTGCCACCAAATTGACAGTGGCAACTGTATCTGCGGCTCGATGAACAAGTCGGGGTGGAGAGATTTGATTGCAAGGTATTATGCAGCAACAAACTTGGTTCATGACAAGGACCAGTTCAAAAGTAAGTTACGGCAGCTCAGGCATTTATGGCATTTTATAAACGACCTCCGGAAAGCCTCGGGCTTAGGCAGGAGAGAGGATGGCTCCATCCTTGCTACTGATGGTTGGTGGGAATCTCGTACGGTGGTATGTAACCAAACTTATGTTCAATCATTTAATGTTAAAATGTTAATATTCCATGATTGACCTGTACTGGTTTTTCAGGGACACCCTGAGTGGAAGAAGCTCAAGGACGGTTGGCCTCTGTACTTGGACGATTTGGACCGGATGTTCGCCGGCACCGCTGTTGATGGCTCAACTTCGTTCTGTCCTGCACAAAGCAACATAGTTGACGTGGACAGTTCAGATGAGGACTCCAATGATGAGCAAGACGACCAACTGACGCCACTTAGTGTCGGCACTAAACTTCTAACCCTTGCGCAACGACGAGAAAACATTGCAATAGGCCCAATTTTGTTGCAAAAGGTAGTTCATACCACGAAATCGCGTTCGTTGGCAATGGTTGCAAAAAGTCACGTTGCAATAAGAACTTGCAACCGTTGCTAGTTTGGCGTTGCAAGAGTTAGCTTTTCTTGCAACATTGCCAAGCATTGCAATAGGACGTTATCGCAACATTCATTGGCGTGGCAATACGAGCACTTGCCACGTTTGTCTTCGTAGCGAGAGGTGGTAAATACAACGAGTGATAGCGTGGCAATAGATTTTTGTTGCCACACTATAATTTTGTTGCTTAAGTTGTTGTTGCCACGACCATTGTGCCGTGGCAAGTAAATCATTTGCCACGCAAATGTAATCATTGCGAGAGAGTATACATTATTGCCACGCTTGTCTTGGCGTGGCAATAGTATCATTTGCCACGCAAATTTATCTGTTGCGAGATACCGTTCATTATTGCCACGGCCGCGTTGCCGTTGCAACAGTATCATTTGCCACGCAATTTTATTCGTTGCGATATACCGTTCATTATTGCCATGACCTCGGTGCCGTTGCAACAGTAGAATTTGCCACGCAATTTTATTCATTGCGGAAGATTAATTGTTAACAATAGTCATGTCGTGGCAATAGTATTATTTGCAATGTAAATAAGTCTGTTGCCATACAGCATATTGCCACGCATCACGGCTCGTAGGTATAGCTTTTATTGCAACGCTAATAACATTTAATTTTGGTTTAATAAATCATCATTGCAAATCAATAAACCATATCAAAAGCAATTGCACCCACATATATTAATTATAATTAATCATTCAATACGTTGCCAAACCCATGAAATAGTAGCTAAAATCATAAATGAGTGTACAATTAACTCATTATTTGACAACTTTTTACAAACTTCCTAACATCTATGCAGCACTTGAGAAATTCCTAGCAGCCCAACATGTCATCTCCTCGGCTATGCCCTCGCTTGATTATGAGCCTCCCACTGAAACCTTGTCCACCTACTGCCAAAAGAATATGATTGGGATATTAGAACAATATTAAGTTTACTAATTTTTGCACAAATGTAAAGAGATGAAGATATAAAATGGTTCTAATTTCTAATTTCATATACAAAAGCCATCAACCAAGCTTTTGCATAGTTGAAGTTCTACTGCAATTCTGCAAATGAGCAAATGTTGTCGGTCTAGTTGCTGCAATTCCTTTTTCCATGAAAAAGATGGAAGTCATGTTCCATTGTTCCAGAACCACAAACGTATGAATCAATTTCTAGTTTTACTCAAATTCTTACTATATGCTTATTACAATTATGTTTTTCCATGAAAATAGCATTATGTGTTTTCACAATAACTTGATATTTTGTTCTCTACTTTCTCAATCTTTATTTTGGTCTCTGTATATCCCTCTCTTTTCAGAGTTTAAATGTTGTTCAAGATGTCAGCAATCCTTACTCCTTGGAAGCGTAGATGGCTGGGAATTTTAGCAAAATTTCATTGTAAGTATAGGTCGATTATATAAGTTCAGTTGACTTTACAAATGATAATCTATATTTTTTTTGCAGGCTACATACTGAAGGCATGGTTCTATTGGGTAATGCAAGTTTTTGTAGCAGTCTAGCAGACACATGCAGCTGTGTTCCATTTGATTGCATTATAAGATGTATGCATTCTCTTTTGCTCTTTATAAATTCTGCTAAAAGAAGCAGAGTCTATCAGCAAGCCTTGAGGAGGGATGGAGAAGAAAATACGGCTTTGATCCTATCCATCGTGGCCTTTTCAATGGATCAGATGCAGCTACTGCATATGTTATAGTAGCAGCTGCCTTCTTTGAATTTTTAAGGCAGCAACAGTTTAGTTGATTAGAAAAATCATAACTTGAGTTATAGACAACGAAAAATTATAATCTTTAACAATACAGAAAAGCCCATGAAATTCTCTACATCTTTCTAGTTATTTGTTAAATACGATTCTGCAGTTATCATGGTCAAAAAACACAAACACCCACTGCTGTTCAGACCAAGGTCAAAACCTAACCGGCTACTTTCAAAATTCATAACTCTAATTCTCTAGGTCTAAAATCATGACCTTTCACGACGACAAACATCTCTAAACCCTCTACAACTTTTGTATTATCAAGTATCACAGAAAAGGTAGATTACTACTCAGAACAACTCACCCAATCAAACCTGCACAAGCTGCAGTTTCAGCACGCATGTTCAATGTATTTTCTACATTTCCTAGTTCAACAAGGAAGGTCACATTTGATAAAATTTCATTAAATCATGCAAGAATTTAGATTCCAATTAGCTGGTTGTTACCTTCCTCCTTTTGGGATTATTTCTTGTCCTATTCATCAGCTGCTGTGAAGTGATATATGTCTTCGATGCAGTCACATTTGTAGTGTTTTCATTGAAAAGAGCTCTGCTGAGAGGTGCAGTACTTCTAGTGGAGTGAGTAGGTGCTGGTGCACCTTTTTGTACAGTGACAACGCTTCCAGGCTGAGTCTACAAACATCAAGTTGTTTGATCTATTTTAGCTACAGTTCAAGGTACATGGAACATAGTGAAATAATATCATTACCTCATGTAACCCATCTTCATTTTCATTTTCATGTCCACCGGTCTCATCTTCCTCTTCTATGATTGGTGCAACTTGTGTACTGGCATTGTTTTGCAGGGTACTCTATACATACAAATATTGGGGGTGAAAGATTAGGCATCACAATCATAAGATTATCAAGAGTACAAAGGATAAAAAAATATTCTAATACCATAATCATAGCTCATTCTTCGTGCTGTGCTAGCATATTAAGAAATTCTTGCTTCATTTCTTCTCTTAAGTTTATCTTAGCATTTTCCAGCTCCTCTTGCATCCTCCTCCTATTTTTTTCTTTCTCCCTTTCCCTTTTTGCAGCTTCTTGCGCAATCTGTTATTTGAGCTTGTCAACCTCCGCTTCTAAAGCAATGCTCTTCTCCCTAGCTGCAGCTTGAGCACGTGCATGTACTTCAAGGTTCCTTTGGACATTATGCCACAAGCTTCCTTTGGACTACATTTGGAATGCCTCCACATTGATTATTTATATGCTTCCATTTACTTGTTTGGTACACAAGTTACCGAAAATTCAAATAACCATTTTTGTGACACTTATCATCTAATTTGAAGGTGTAAAAGGTTGCATATAAACTCCTAACAACCTAAAGCAGGTACTAAAATAAACAAATTAAAGTTGGACAATCACTATCTACTCGACCCTTCCTGACAGTTCTAGAATGTCATCAATGGATCACCAGCAAAAAATTAAATAGAAGTAAATAACACGATTAAGAGAGATGTTCACAGAACAACTAGCTAGCTTCCCTGCTCTGCTCGTCCACCGACAACCGGAGGCCAGAGCCGCATCCCTGCTATGTGTGTGCCATCACCTACCGCAGCATCTCTGCCCCCTCTGTGGGTTCACCTAGGGGCTGGGATGGATGCGCTGCCACCAGGAAGGACCTTGCGGGGGAGAGGGGGACTGTCGTCGCCGGGGAAGGACACGTTGCTCGAACCTTCGGCCACCGCGCGGGGACGTGCGCCTGCTGGCATGCGGGATGCGCCAGGCCGCCGCTCGCTAGATGCCCCACGGGGTGCGCGCGACTGAGTCGTGCTGCCGCCGACGAGGACACGAGGTGCGCCACCAGCTCCACGTGGCCCGCGTGTTGTCCGTGGTTTGCGATTGGTGGCCCGCCACGCCGGCTGGCGCCTAAGCACTGACGGCCGCTGCCTGAAGAAGAAGCAGGAGCGGCCCTCCGCGCCGGCCGCCGGGGAGGTAAGAAGGGGCGGTGCGGGTGGGGAAGGATCAGGGGCGACGCGAGGTAGCCGGACTGCGTGCGGCTGCGCACAGAGAAGAGGGGCGACGGCTGAGAGACGGAGGAGCGGTGAGGGTAAGGAGATCGGTTGTTTATATATACTAGGGGGTTTTAATGGGCCAGTTGGGCTGATATATTTCTATGAGTCTATTTACTATAACATTTTTTGGGTTTTCGGTAACCAAGGGTTAAAACGTTGTTAACTGAGCAAAATTCAGTTAGTTAAAATTCAGAACCAAATTAGTGTTCGATTTTTTTGGTTTTCTATTTTTAGTTTTGGTTCTGGCTTTTAAATATTTACTAGCAAAATTACCTGTGCATTGCAACCAGAAGAAAAAAAGTTGTCAATGTTAAGAAGAAGCAAGAACGAAAACATTACATATCTATTTATCTTTTATATTATATCATTCTATAAAATTTAAAATCTATAATTTATTTTACGGTGACCATGGCATCTACAACATAAATTAATATCGACGGTACTAATACGACAATATCCTATCAAGGTTGTATCGAAATAAACGTATTTTTTATAGATTTTTTTCCTATATTGTAATGTTATGATATATTTACTCATAAATATATCATAACTTTAATTTTCATAATACCCACGTATTGATGTCGTTAAATATTGAGTTCCTTGACTTTCTCTGAGGATCTTAACCATATATAGTTTTAATATATGATTATAGTCGGTGAGGACTTAATTGGTACCTGTTTCAAGTGTTTCAGACGTTTCCAACTTATGTTTCAAGTGTTTAATCTGAATATTGCAAAAGTTGATTTAGGATGTTGCATATATTGCAATGGTAATATACACATGTTGCAAGCGTATGTTTCAAGTGTTTTAGGTGTTTTAGACGTTTTGTTTCAAATGTTTCATCTGGATGTTTCAAAAGTTGATCTGGTGTTGCACATGTTGCAATGGCTATACTTGCATTGTTTTAAGTGTTTCATCTGTGTTCAGACGTATGTTGTAAATGTTTTATCTGAATGATTCAAAAGTAGATCTTGTGTTGCAGACCACTGTCTGTCTGCTGCTGCTTGTGTGCCATCGTGGCTCACGTGCTGACGTCTGAGGTCTACAGACGCCTCCACAAGCAGCGCGGGTGGGCAGGGGGCGCGGTTATGCGGGATGGACGTGGGGGCACGGTTCTACCGTGCTGGGCACGGGCCGCGGTTTCGGACTCTGGCACTGGTTGGGAACAGGATGGAACACGTGGGATGCAATGCGGGCACGGGACACGGGAGCTGTGTCCGGACGCGGGCCTAGGACCGGACGTCCCGGCGCTAGCCCTACCCATAAATTAATTTTATTCATAATCAAAGCTACATCAACAATTTAGTAATGTGAGTATTTATTTATAGGAAAGAATCTAGAGTTCAAAGAGCAATAATATTATATTTATTGTTTTATTTTATTTATACAAAAAATTTAGAGTTTTTTCTGGCTAGTTTCATACTTTATAATAATGAATGGTTGTGTGCAAAACTCTTACATATGCCGGAATAAAAATTCATTTTTTTAAAAAGAGTTAATATTGTAAATTCTTAGATAAAGTATGTAAAAAAATAGATTAATTTTTCAGAAAAATGCTGTGTAGATTTGTGATGCGCGAGGTGGGGTGTCACGAGCGCGGCGCCATTTGGCGGCAAAAATCTATGTGTGGGAAAAAAAAGCGCACGTGCAGGCTGAGAGTACGAGGCGAAACAGAGCCAAATCACAGCAAGTATATAATGACTGGGGCGCCTAGGTCACAGAAAAGAATTCGATCGCGCCATCGGTCCTCCTCGCGTCGCCGGCTCGTTGCCATCGTTTCTCGTCGCGCCGCCGCTGGCACAAGTCGCGAGGAGAATCAGCCCTGCTCTCATCACCCGTGCCATCTCTACCTCCTCATCTCCTTGTCTCCATGCACGCGCCCATCCTCCCAGCCTTCTGGTGCTTCTGAGGTGAGTTATCCTTTTCCCCTTCTCTTCTCTGTGACTTACCAATTGCTAAATCTTTTTTTTTGAAGGAGCCAATTGCTAAATCTTAATACGCCATGTTTATATTCTGTAAAAAAAACCTAGTCGAGGTGATGGTTTGCCTGCCGCCGCACGCGGACTCCAGGAGACGGCGAGACGCGATGCCTTGATCTGCAGCCGCAACCCACAGGTCCGCAGAGGCCCAGGCGTCTAAGCGATGCGTAATAAGCGGAGAAAAAGCAGGAGCTAGGCGTCACTGGCATGTCGGCGGGCGGGCTAACGCGTGGGAAAACAGCGCGGCGCGGCCACGGGCAGGAAATCGTGAAAGCAGAGCGCGGGCGGCCACGGGCGGGAATCGCGAAAACAGAGCACGGGCGGCCACGGACGGGAACGCCAAAACAGAGTAGATAAGGTCAATCTCGTCCATGCCCACGCTCTTTCTGCAACCCCGTCCAATCCCGATCATTCTGCTGCTGATTGCTGCCCTCATAAACTTGGAGCTCGGATCTTCTGCCGGCGATCTGAATATATCTGATCGAAGCCGCCGCCACCATGCATCAGAGCCGCCGCCGACTGCGATTCCTTTGTTTCTCGCGGCTTTTCGCGGATCTGTCCGTGGGCGCGCGCCTCCATCCGGATGATCCCCAACTCTCGTGTTCGCTGTGACGCCTTTCAGGTTTTAGCCTTTGCTATCTTCTCCTTTCTTGCTTGATCTGCTTTAGGTTGATTAACTGTATTTAAACTAAATTTCAACTTTTTTATATCGCAACTCGTGGAAAGTCAGCCAAGTGCTAGCATGGTAAGTCTTTGCTATATATTTGACACTATTTATATCGTAATTACTGGAAAATTTCAACTTAATCTTTGAATTATGATTTATCATATTATTTTTTGCATACCCTTTAATAAAATTATAGGCCAGCCACTTTCGAGTGGCTGAGTACGTTGAGAATGACCTGCCGCAGCTAGACTCCAACATATACCAGAAGAGAACGATAACTAAAACTACTCTCTGTTTATTTTATTTTGGACTGTTGAATCTGAAATAGACAATGATAACTAAAACTACTCTCTGTTGCAAGCTTTCTCCTGAGTTAATTTTAGCCAAAGTTAGGTAGCATGATTGGTTGGATTGCCTGCTTTCAGTAGGATTTTATTACTACCTTGTTGCTGCCGTTGCAATTTCTAGGACATGTCCAATACTTACATTTCTTGGAGATTGATTTCTGAAATGCTGCTGCTTTCTAGTTCAATATATTGATATTACTTTTGGCTCTTGCATGAATGTAGTACTCCTGTTAGGTAATTAAAACACGAATTGAACTTCTTGTTCATCAGTGTAGGTTTGCCCATATGACTGGACAGCGTACACGTACTTCAGACGATGAGGAAGATGATTATTAGTACGTTGGAGATGCATATTATGAGTCAATAAAACGGTTTGTGGCCTTTTCAGCAGCAGGGAAGTCAATGTGAGATAACTGCATGCATGGTTGAATTTCTCAGGTTATGCACTTGCTTTGGATATGACAACAAGGGACTTCCAATCTGCTGCTAAGGTGGGTGCTACCTTTTGTAGTTTTACAGAGTCTTGGAGTGATGTGAATTTATGCAACTCATCTTTTGTGAATTGAAATTGAAAGTAGAATATTTTTTTGTGCGCTTAGACTTCTTCGTCCAATTTAATTGTTTGAGATTATGCTTTTCTAGTCCTACAGTCTCTTAGCATTCTACAGATTATTTATATGCAATTATTTTGTCTCTAGAATATGTCCTGTAGAAAGGCTAGAGCTGTAGCAAATATAAGAGTCATATGTATTTTATGTTTTGCAATCTTTGGGTACCAGTGTGCTACCTATCGCATGTGCCTCAATACATATGTACATGATGAACGAGATAAAATTTACTGTCTTCTAAGTGTGGCGCTGGGTTCCTAAAATTTGGTAGGGGATTGGATGATTTAGATGGTTTTTTCAGCAATTTCTTATGTGCTCCTATCTTAACCACCTTTTTTTTCATGTTCTGGTGTACTTGCAGGCGTTCGAGTTGAAGTACTTGGTGTTGACCTGGGAAGGTGCAGAACCCACAAGAAAGTGATTAAAACAAAAAATTAGGTGTCTATAAATATTTCACATAAGATTTCCTGTTAATTGTTGTGAGATTTGAAGATGCAACTGTAGTGTTTAGAAAAATGTGGGGATCTGCAGATGCAGTTGAACCATCGACATTTATATTTATCACATCAAAACATGAATTTTATATTCTGATTGCTTATGCTTTGTGAAAACTCATGTAATATTGATGATTGGTTACAAACGGAGTGCTGCGAATATCGTGTTCAAAGTATAATTTTTTTTGCTAGCTTCTGAGGATGGCCACGCCGTGGAGCCCCGCATCACAGCTGCCGGCTGCGAGTGTCGTAGCTGACGCGGGGATGCAGCGCCGGGGCCATCGTGATTGTGGCCTTGCAGAGTGGCGCCGGCCCCTCGGAGCCACGCGTCTCTGTTGCTGCGGCACCTCCACCCGCGAGCAAAACTCATGGCACCGAGAGCAGAACCCACCGCACCGAGATGTGTAATAGTGTAGATGTGATGAGTGTTTTCAGCAGTTTTGCAAGCATGGGGTACAGAGACAAGGAAAATAACTATATAAATGGCAATTATTTGCAATGACGTGAATACACCAGTGATACAAATAATTATGTGCATAGGAAAATACTATTTTTAGGTTTTTACCGTAGTGTAATACGTGCACTATACTATTTCTATAATATATTGAAAATGATGCAATGAATTGGAATCTCTCTTAATTCTTGTTGTACTCTATTTATATCATGATTAATAATTTCAAACTATAGTTGTTTTTATGTGTATCCCTCAAATACTATAGTTGTTTTTATGTGTATCCCTCAAATAAAGCCGTAGCGTTAGCACGGGCACTATACTAGTCTGAATAAGAATCTTGCAAAAATTTGTCTGGATTATCAACAACAGTGAGTAATTTGATCTAGTCAAGTACCAAACTTAACAGTAATATGTAGAGAAAAAACTGAGCAATAATGCAAGCATACGTGATTCTCTTTTTCACGTCGATGATCGCTGGCCGGCCACTGATCGTCTCTCTCGTGGATGATGAAGGGTGCGAGGTGAAACTGGTTCAACGCTCCGTCCCCTCTCGCACGCCGAGGAAGGACTGGACGGTGCTCGCTCTCCTTATCTCGTCGATGATCAGGAAGGAACTAGGGCACCAATGTGCCGTAGTCGCTGCAGGGAATTCAAGGGCCGTGATGACTATGGCCGTAGGGAAGGGGCGCCGCGACGACAAAGGTTTCAGGGAGGCCTTGACCACGCTAGCTGCTGGTGCTGGCTGTAGGGATCAGGGGGGGCTCCACCACGTTCTTCGCAAGGAGACAACGCGTGGGGGAAGAAGAGAGGCCGTGGGAGAGAAGGAGCCGCGACAGGAGCTACAAGCCGCGACCTCTACGTGATATGTAAAATTAGATTAGATCCTTTTTCCAATATAACTGGCCAACCATTAGGGTACTTTCGCTATTACTAACACAAACATAGACGTAGCCTAGTGGTAGGAGCTTACTTTCAAGACCAAGAGGTCTCAGGTTCGAAACCCATATTGTTGTCATTTTAAAAAAAAAATTATGCAACCATTAAAGTGGAAAGGTTTAGGTATTGCAACAATGTAATTTTTCGTTGCTATATTATAACCTTTTTGCAATGAACGAAACTGCTACATACAACGAAACCATAATCGTTGCAACCTTAGTGATTGCAACGAACTATTTTTTTTCGTTGCTATATGTACCAATTTTTTGCAACGCAAGCGACTATTATATACAACGGAACATATTTGTGGCGATATAGATGGGCTATTGCAAACATAAAATAAAGAGTTGCAATATCACCTTAGTATTGCAACGAAAATAACTTGTCCGCAACGCAAATCAAATCATGGCAACATTAATCACTTATTGCAACCGTTCAATAATTTGTTGCGATAACACTTACTTTTTGCAACGATCTCCACACTTATGGCCACAAAACAATCTTCATGGCAAAAAACCAATCTATCGCAACCAAAAGTGAAAATCGTTGTGATAACAACGCTTGTTGCAACGAAACCATGCCGTTGCGACAAAAAAGCATGGTATAAGGGTCAGAAGTTAGTAGTGAGGGCAAGCAGCACCAGCACAACTGCCTCTAGCCCGAGCAAGAGGTCCAAGAGCCCCGCTATCAGGACCATGGATGGTCACATGAAGGAACACAATGATATTTCAAGGCAGAGGCTTGAGAGGATGACAGCCATGTGACAAGAGAGGAACCAAAAAATTGAGGACTAGACCAA